>NC_091741.1:37344376-37376876 GCF_043380555.1 Nothobranchius furzeri | reverse complement strand
AAGGTGGGCCAATCACAGCTCTTTATCCACTTTGTGGGTCAACCAGGGCCCTCTATTCGTCTGGGGGGCAGGATGATGCAACAGAGTGGAACAAGATGGCGACAGGTAGTCTGAAACAGCTTTTACATCAGTTTTGGACTATTTGGACTTGAGATTTATTAGAATTAGAAGCACATAGATGTATTTAAGATTTTTCTTTTAGAAAAAAGGATGTAATTTCACCTTTTGCAATTACCGCCTCGTTTACCGTTGGGGTGAGTACGTCACGTTGTTCATTGTCGATCGTTTCAAAGACAACGGTAGAACCCGCCCCACAACAGAGCCGTCAGTGGAGCGTTGCCAGACTAAATAACATATTTATGTAGTCTGGATTGCCAGGCTACCATTTGACCATTTTCCCGCTAAAACGATTCGTAACGAGCCGCAAAACCAACCCGACTCTTAAAATAATGCTTAAAACATTCATGGGCTCAACTCTGACCGTTTTAGGTGATTTACTGTTTTTGTTCCTGGGTGATTTTTTTTTTCTGTTTCTACTTTGAAATATGGCACAAAAACAGAAACCTTTATGTTTACCTACATTAAAGGTTTGTTTTCAAAGAGCTGTGAAATAAATAAGAGATGTTGCTCATTTAGACAGAAGCTGCTGCGTTGCCACCAATGTGAAGAAAAAGAACCCCGCCCCACTTGAGAACGGGCTAACCAGCTATCCAGCAAACATGCGGACGTTTAATCAACGTTGAAAAGCCGGCACGTCCCGTCATGGTTGAAAAATAGTTCCAAAATGAACGTTGAACCGATGTCTTTTCTGGACGTGAATTACACGTAACAATTATACATGTAACTACAAATCTGAGTGGACTTTTAGGAAACGTTATGTTCAATATTTTTTTATTTGGACCGTCCTGCTGCGACCATTTTTGACCGTGGACACCACGTCTCCGCCGGACCAATGTTTTGTAGGGTCCTATCGCGACTATTTTTGGCCGTGGACACCACTTCTCCGCCGGACCAATGTTTTGTAGGGTCCTATCGCGACTATTTTTGGCCGTGGACACCACGTCTCTGCCGGACCAATGTTTTGTAGGGTCCTATCGTGACTATTTTTGGCCGTGGACACCACGTCTCCGCCGGACCAATGTTTTGTAGGGTCCTATCGTGACTATTTTTGGCCGTGGACACCACGTCTCCGCCGGATCAATGTTTTGTAGGGTCCTATCGTGACTATTTTTGGCCGTGGACACCACGTCTCCGCCGGACCAATGTTTTGTAGGGTCCTATCGTGACTATTTTTGGCCGTGGACACCACGTCTCCGCCGGACCAATGTTTTGTAGGGTCCTATCGTGACTATTTTTGGCCGTGGACACCACTTCTCCGCCGGACCAATGTTTTGTAGGGTCCTATCGTGACTATTTTTGGCCGTGGACACCACGTCTCCGCCGGACCAATGTTTTGTAGGGTCCTATCGTGACTATTTTTGGCCGTGGACACCACGTCTCCGCCGGACCAATGTTTTGTAGGGTCCTATCGTGACTATTTTTGGCCGTGGACACCACGTCTCCGCCGGACCAATGTTTTGTAGGGTCCTATCGTGACTATTTTTGGCCGTGGACACCACTTCTCCGCCGGACCAATGTTTTGTAGGGTCCTATCGCGACTATTTTTGGCCGTGGACACCACGTCTCCGCCGGACCAATGTTTTGTAGGGTCCTATCGCGACTATTTTTGGCCGTGGACACCACGTCTCCGCCGGACCAATGTTTTGTAGGGTCCTATCGCGACTATTTTTGGCCGTGGACACCACGTCTCCGCCGGACCAATGTTTTGTAGGGTCCTATCGTGACTATTTTTGGCCGTGGACACCACTTCTCCGCCGGACCAATGTTTTGTAGGGTCCTATCGTGACTATTTTTGGCCGTGGACACCACTTCTCCGCCGGACCAATGTTTTGTAGGGTCCTATCGCGACTATTTTTGGCCGTGGACACCACGTCTCCGCCGGATCAATGTTTTGTAGGGTCCTATCGTGACTATTTTTGGCCGTGGACACCACGTCTCCGCCGGACCAATGTTTTGTAGGGTCCTATCGTGACTATTTTTGGCCGTGGACACCACGTCTCCGCCGGACCAATGTTTTGTAGGGTCCTATCGTGACTATTTTTGGCCGTGGACACCACTTCTCCGCCGGACCAATGTTTTGTAGGGTCCTATCGCGACTATTTTTGGCCGTGGACACCACTTCTCCGCCGGACCAATGTTTTGTAGGGTACTATCGCGACTATTTTTGGCCATGGACACCACGTCTCCGCCGGACCAATGTTTTGTAGGGTCCTATCGCGACTATTTTTGGCCATGGACACCACGTCTCCGCCGGACCAATGTTTTGTAGGGTACTATCGCGACTATTTTTGGCCATGGACACCACGTCTCCGCCGGACCAATGTTTTGTAGGGTCCTATCGCGACTATTTTTGGCCGTGGACACGACGTTGCCATCCGACCTACATTTGCTGGGATGCTATGTTAACTACACATAACTAATTGTCGACATAACAATTAAACATATAATTGTAGGCATGTACGAATGTATCTGAATGAATTTTTAAGACCTGTTCTGTTATATATTATTTTTACAAATTTGGGCCGTCCTACCACGACCATTTTTGGCCAACGACACGACGTTGCCATCGGACCTATATTTGCTGGGATGCTATGTTGACCACCAACACATTCTCACACCCAAAGCATCAAAATATGACGCGTGTGACCAAGCATCAATGTATGACGATTCGGGACGCCCCAGCGCGTCAGGAGACGATGATCAGGGACATGCAGGGACACGTGGCTCCGCTGGCGTTAGTGTTTGATGCCCGCGGTCACACGGACATTATTCGACTATTCAACCTTCCCCTCACCCCAATCCTAACCTTAAGGTCAGTACCTGTGACCTTAAGGTTAGGATTGGGGTGAGGGGAAGGTTAAGTAGTTCACAAGTCGTTGTAATGTCCGTCTAACAACCACCGGCGTCGGATACCGATGCCCTGGGACAGTGCGTCATCAGTGTGTCCCTGATTGTCGTCTCCTGACACGCTGGGGCATCCCGAATCGTCATACATTGACGCTTGGTCACACGCGTCATATTTTGACGCTTTGGGTGTGAGAATGTGTTGTGACTACACGTAACTAATTGTCAAAATAACTATTAAACATATAATTGTAGGCATGTACGAATGCATCTGAATGGATTTTTAAGACATGTTCTGTTATATATTATTTTAAGAAATTCGGGCCGTCCTACTGCAACCATTTTTGGACGTGGACGCCCCGCCGGCGTCGGACCAATGTTTGTTGGGTATTAGCGCCACACACACACAAAAAAAAACGCGTTCAGCTTGTCACTGTGCCAAAATCACGGAAGTTGAATACATGGCTCTATTACTATCGATACGCTCCCATCCATCACGAGTTAGTAGGGTTTCATTACGTTCCACAGACCATCTTAAAAGATTTGTTCTGGTCAAAACTAGCGTTTAAACTTCAGTTTGAGTTTAAATATTCAGGACTACTTTGAGCTGGAAGTCTCTAGATGCATCAGCTGCTTGTTGGTGGCTTCCTCCACATCCTGAGGAGCAGCTGATCCATTGTGAGAGCTGCTAAAACCAGAAAGCTATTATTTAAGAGTGTCAGATGAACACATTCTTAGTTTGAAAGGTTCATCAAACGGTTTTATTGACTTCATCTTTTAGAGTTCACGCTGTTTTAGAGGACTGCTTTTCTCCGATTGCTCCTGCTTTCATCCGTTTATTGTGCAGCGCTTCAGTCCAACTCGTGTTTTGTTGAATGAGCCCAATAAATCATCTGGCACCGACAACCCAAGAAGCTTATTAAACTCTAATTCAAAGTGTGAATATACTTTTGTGAGTTTGAAGGCTTTGTCATCAGAAGAACGCCGTGAATGCCCGTTGTGTGAACAATATGGCTACTTGCACGAGCTCTGACCTTTAATAATTCACCTTAGCGCTGAAAATCCTCTAATCTGATGACTAAATCAGAGCCACTTTCGGTTTTCTCCAGTTACTGAGGGTTCCTGCAGGAAAACGGCGGTTTTAGCTCACACATGTAAACAAAAACATTTATATTTTGACATCTCACTGACTTTTTTGCACTTTTTGCACCTGCAATACTTTCTCTTCCTGTTCACTGTTCCGTTGCTCTAATGATTATTTGCACAAATCAGTTATTTAGTTGTTGGTCATCTTGTTTTTACTTTTTAAGATATTTTACCTGCAGTTTGAATCTATTGACTGTCCTTTAAGTCAAGTGACAACAAAAGTTTTGATTTATCTCGTCTCTTGGTGTGTCTGCTCTGTTGGGAAAGCCAAGTGTGCTTTATTTAGTCATAAATTAAAGAAAATGAACTCCTGTCTTGGACTGATCTCTTCTGACATTTTGGCACTCAGGTTTATATTTTTTAACTGCTTACACGGTCAAAACAACATATAAAGAAACAATTTAAAGAACAAGTCACCCCCTACCAGAGTATTACTCCACTCCCACTTCCTGTTTGAAAAATGCAACAAATGCTGTTGCCTAGCAGACCGAGAGGGCGGAGCCGCTAACAAATACACACACACACACACACACACACACACACACACACACACACACACACAAGCACACACACACACACACACACACACACACACACACACATTCACACACACACACACACACACACAACACACACACACACACACACACACACACACACACACACACAGGCTCACAACAACATTGTGACATCATATGGTACCAGCTAACATTCTAGGGTACCTCTTAGCCAATACCGATGGCAGATTTAAATTCAAATGCAGTGCAGAGTTTTTACCTGACAACGGCACAACACTGACAGTTTTAGGCAGAAAATTAAAATTTTAACTAAAATGCACTAAAGTGCAAAACTATTGACTACACGTGTCTGCAGCACGATTAGACACACATTTATATAGTTTATCAGAAAAATAAGTAGATTTGGGGGTGACTTGCTCTTTAAACAAATGCAATTTGTAAGCCCCGCCCCCTCCCTCCCTCTCTGCTGTGCTTCAGCTCTGCTACTTAAGCCTCTCCTCTTTTATGAGGCTGGTTTACGCCCACATATTCGGTTGTGGCGAGCCTTCAGAGGCTTAAACCTGAGCTGTTTTCCACGTGTTTTATAAAGTACAAGATTGTTTGAATTTTTATGAGAAGAAAATAAAAGAAATAATTTTGCTCTTAAGTAAAATTTTAAAAAGCAGCTTCCCAAAACAGAACAAAGTAGTTCTCTGCTCTTTGGATTTAGTCATCTACGACTCACGAGGGAACATCTGTCAGCTTCAACGAGCCTCTCTGAAAACTCAGGTGTTTTTAAGGTGTAAACCTCAATTACCAACAAGTCTCTATGACAGGCTCAGGAGTAAAAAAATGCCAGACTGTGGCCCTTTTGTCTGTTAAGAGCAAATATTTTACATGTCTTTATCATTCTGGCTGCAAAACCAACATGTGCAGCACTCAATTTTCTAACTGATTATTCCTCTTAGTCACACAGACCTGCCTTTGATCTCATATCCAAGAATCGTTTTTCCATTTCCGTGTCCTTGACAACTGGAATGTCAGAGTTTTATATCCATTGATGCTCAGCTGCTTTAACATTAGAGCGGTACAAGTGGACTGAAGGTTATCGGGCTCTACAGCCCTGACCTAGTAAACACTCGGCTGTCCTTTTGCATGTGAAGCTAGCGTGCTAACGGGTTGTTCTGCGGATGGGACGTCTGTAAAGGGGTCATCCTTTCAACTGATGCAGGGGACTGCCTATTTTAGACAAGAGACAATCTGTCCTTTAACTGGTTTCCAGGAGGTTTTCCCTTCCTCTGCTGGGATGCTCGGCCCCAGAACCGATCTGGGTTAGCCCTTAGTCTGGTCCTGAGAGGTCCTGGCAGTCATCGTCACAGGCTGACGGAGGTTTCAACCCACTTCTTCAGCAGATTCATCTCAAAGCTTCTAAAAAAAAGACGATGATAAAAAAGGCACAAGCCAACTTTTGGATTTGTTGGTGCACGTCTTGTTTTCTCCACGGTGCAGAGACGGGACATAGTTTGATCGCTAAAAATACCACGCGGGCCGCATTCTGTCATCAGTGGAGAACCACGCAGTCCTTTAATGAAAGTAGGGTAGCTCCCCAGGCCCAGCCATCCACTGGTGGTGTGATCCATATTTTATTAATAGCAGGATAGCGGAGCACTTGTCTGATTGATACTGTGGTTTCAAAAGAGTTCTGCAGCAAAGCTAGGTGGGACTCAAGGCCTCTGGGAGTTGTAGCAACGTAGAAATTCTTAAAAAAACGATATGCATCCTGATCGGAGGTGGAAGCCAAGTTGGACAACAAAAGCATTTCATGTTGGGCTTGTGTCAACTTGTTTATGTTAGCTCTACAGGAGCAAGAGTGCGACCATCGGGTCTGAAATATTTATGAGGACAAAAGAGAGGAGCTGAAAAAGGGTGGAGGACAGAAATGAGGGAGGAAGACAACACGGGAAGTCAAACAAATTGATGCAAGCAAGGATTCTGGGACAGCCAGGGTGAATTCGGAGTCAAGAGCGGTGGGTGCTGTTTAAAGAAGCAGAGGAACGTTTAGTTTGAGCCAAAGACACGGGCTGGGTGGAGACACACTGAGAGATCACGCCTCGAGGCGACAATCAAACATCCAGAACGTTCGACGAAAACAGAAAAAACAGAAAATAGGTGACCAACAGAGAGCCTGTATGACAATGACAGCGACAGGAGAGATCAGGGAGGCTCCTCATCTCCTCAGCCCAAAGAACCCACGGAGGGTGGAGGAAGGTGGGGCGGGGTGGTTAGGGAGGATGGCTGAAATCGGGGGGTGGGGGGTGTCAGAGGGACTGTAGGAAGGAATGGCTCTTAGGGATGAATACACTTTGCTTAGATGTCCTTCAGCAACACGTCGAGTGTTTCTGAAGGACAACAGAATTCCATCCAATTTACATCTGATGTCGAGTCGAGATTCATTAAACAAGTTCACACCAAAAGCTGTGGGATTTAGGAGATTTAGTCCCAGTCCCAGTTTAGTCCAAGTTTAGCCCCAGTTTAGTCTCAGTTTAGCCCCAGTTTAGTCCCAATTTAGCCCCAGTTTAGTCTCAGTTTAGCCCCAGTGTAGTCCCAGTTTAGCCCCAGTGTAGTCCCAGTTTAGCCCCAGTTTAGCCCCAGTGTAGTCCCAGTTTAGCCCCAGTGTAGTCCCAGTGTAGTCCCAGTTTAGCCTGATTGTAGTCCCAGTTTAGCCCCAGTGTAGTCCCAGTTTAGCCCCAGTTTAGCCCCAATTTAGCCCCAGTGTAGTCCCAGTTTAACCCCAGTTTACCCCAGTTTAGCTCCAGTTTAGTCCCAGTTTAGTACCAGTGTAGTCCCAGTTTAGCCCCAGTTTAGCCCCAGTGTAGTCCCAGTTTAGCCCCAGTGTAGTCCCAGTTTAGCCCCAATTTAGCCCCAGTGTAGTCCCAGTTTAACCCCAGTTTACCCCAGTTTAGCTCCAGTTTAGTCCCAGTTTAGCCCCAGTGTAGTCCCAGTGTAGTCCCAGTTTAGCCCCAGTGTAGTCCCAGTTTAGCCCCAGTGTAGTCCCAGTTTAGCCCAAGTTTAGCCCCAATTTAGCCCCAGTGTAGTCCCAGTTTAGCCCCAGTTTAGCCCCAATTAAGCCCCAGTGTAGTCCCAGTTTAACCCCAGTTTACCCCAGTTTAGCTCCAGTTTAGTCCCAGTTTAGTCCCAGTTTAGCTCCAGTTTAACACCAGTTTAGTGCCAGTTTAGCCCCAGTTTAGTCCCAGTTTAGTCCCAGTTTAGCCCCAGTTTAACCCCAAGTAGATTGTCGCCAACAACTCAAACAAATCCAGATGGAGCACCAGGATTAGCACCTTCATGAGAAACCTGTCTTATCCAGTCCTTTACATGTCTGCTGCCCCCTGGTGGAGGATCTACAGGTGGTGAGGGCCAGTTTTATTTATTACTGTTATTTTGTCGTAGAATTACATAATAAAATAAATCACATCATGTAATTTTTATATCAACATCAGACAATTAAAAGTTATTTTATAACAAGGTTTGCTGTTAATATTATTATGAAGTAGTGTTAATCCAAGGCGTTAAAGGGTTAACGACTGTGGCCTGGCCTGCGTTGGACTAACGGTTAGCGCATCAGTCCTAAAGGATATAAACTATTTCTCTGAACAGAGGCTCTTCAGGACAACATCTGGGCATTGATTTCTCAGTGTTTCTGCCTCTGATCCATAAAATAACGTCTATTTCTGGATGCAGTCGTGTTTAAAATGATAAACAAACAACAAAAACATAAACAGCTTCAACTCACTCATTTATAACTGAATTAGAGTAAAAGTATTCTTCCAGGAACAGTTTAGTTTCAACTTTATTTCTAGATGACCCTAAGTGTTAATGAGTGTGACCTGCAGCAGGCCCCTGACCCTCCACTTTGTGAACCCCAAAATTTAACAGAAACAAGCTTCTAAATGTCCCATGAAACACTGAATTTTGAGTAAAAAGGTGAGTAACCTTCTAGTGAAATTCTCTTCGGTAAAAAACCAAACTGGTAAAAGTCAGATGAGTGAAATGAAAGCGACAGCTGCTAATGAGACGGGGTTATTCTAGCAGCACCACATGAGCCAATTAAAAGGCTGGAATCTGTTTTATAAGAATTTTTATATCAAATAAAATCTCTGTTTTTTAAAATACAATAATATTTCCTTTTCATTTTCTCTTCAGTGGACAATTCAAAGTTGTGAATGAAAGTAGCTGAGATGAGCATATGCCGAGGTAAAAAGCTTACGATGCAGCTAGCGCTGAAGGTGGATATGAGCGCTAGTTTGGGGGTGGGGTGGAGGGGGTGGGGTCGAAGCTGAGAGAGCAAGGAGGAGAGGAAAAAAGAGAGGTGGGGAAAATGTATAGAGTATCTATATGATGTATAGAGCGAAGAGGAAGAAGAAGAATGTATTCACTGTGAGGAGCAGCCTCACCGGGCCGCTGCAGTTCACTGGGAAGGTCATCTGAATCTTTACAAGGTCAAGTCAGAGTTTAAGAAGGAAGCAGGATCTCAGACCATAAATAAATAAATATGACACCATAAAAATGTTGAAAAATAAAACACATACACTACTGTACTACAAAAAAGTAACATGGTTTTTAAGGGTACACCCTAGTGGCTGGCTGCTAGCCTGGCAAGCTAGACTAAATAAATATATTATTTATTTAATACCAAACTTTGCAAAGCAAGAATTTGGTCTAGTTCACTAGGCTAGCTGGCTGCAGGATAAGATTTAAGCCCCACCCCGCACCTCCATGTAAACAAACGTGACCCTTTTATAACTAAATAATAACAATTTCCTTTATTTTTATCCACGCGTATTCCATTACATTCTCCAGATCATAACGTCAAATCCAACATATTCTAGTAACAAAAATGGTCAAATTCAAAGATAGCATTTATTTTTCTTTAAAGTGATACTAAGCAGTTTTCTTGCTTTTAGCACCCCCTAGTGTCTGTTTGTAGAAGTGAAACTACCTCCTCGCTGCGCGTTCGTCTTTTTTAACGCCTTAATCTACGAGCTGACGTCTCCCAGCCTCCCCAAGTGTCTAGAGGAGAGATTCACCACAATATTAAACAAATCAGCTGTGTTCATGATCTGGCCAAAGGGGGCGATAGAGGCAGGGTGGCGTTTCATTAACCCTGTACTGGGTCATTTTAGCTCAAACTGGCTCAAGAAAATGATTTAAAAACATGAAAAAGTTGTAAATTTTCCCTTTAAAAACATTTTTGACAAAAAATATAAAACACACATTTCCCTAATGAGGAGGAGGACTTTCTCTGCTCTAAAATGTGCTCAAATCTTTTATTTAACATGCCGAGTTGTAATTAACTATTTGATGCTTTAAAGAAAACATCATGATTATGTGCCTATAGGGGAGTGGGCGGGGCTAAAAGCTCAGACAACATGAAGAAAACTGAGGCACCCACCTTTATACATTTTGATGATAAAAACAGTATTAGCTGAACTTCCCATGCCAGGCCACTGGGGGCAATATAATGTCTGTTTGTGCAGGAGCCTAAATGTGCAGTCGATGATCTAAAAACATTACAATAAAGTTGTCGGGTAAAGAAAAACTAAAACAGTTTCCCGCCAGCCCGCTCCGGCCGCATGATTCCCAGAGGAATGTTTTTAGCCACTCGGATCGCTTCGCAGCAACAATGAACAGCAGCGGCCGGAGGCCGCCCCGGCAGTAGTTCTGACACTAGGGGGTGTAAGTCTGGATGGAGGTGAGTCAAAGAGCGAATGGTACCTCTGCTGAGCCCGTCGGGCCCTCGAAGGATCCGGCACTCCTCGATCTGTCCGAACGCAGAGAACATGACCCGGATGTCATTCTCGTTGCACTTCTTCGACACCATGCCGATGAACAGCTTCCTGTCTTCAACAGCTTGAAGAAGAAGAAAAAAAAGAGACAACTTGAATCTCAAACACATGAATATCAATTCAAATGCTTTCCCGTTGATGTCATAGTTTTGCATTCCAGTCATTTTAGTCAAATCCTCTGGTTAGTGAGCGCTAACGGTGGTAGCAGCTAGCTGTAGCCTGGGAGTTTTCTCAGCAGAAACCATGTTTTTAATGAAAGAAGCACTTAGTATAAAACTAACTACTAAGCATGAAGCTGTTTTAGGACAGGTGTAAAAGATTGTCTCAGACTAGCCGTTAGCTCATCAATCTCCCCAGAATAAAACAACTCCCTGCTCGGTTTGGTAGCAAAGGTAAAACATGAACGTCTAGGACTCTGAAGACGTGTGGATATTCGTGGCGTTGGTGTCAGGTTTCCTGCTCATTGGCCTTGGAGGCTACCTGGCTTACCGGAAAATTAACGAGCTGTCGAGGAATATTGGCTTGATCCCGGAGCTCAGAGATGGTTTGCACCGCGCTATGAATTCACAGACTCACATAATTGTTGAGATGAATCGTAAGCTTGGGATTTTGGCGGAGATTCATTCTTTGGCACAAAATATGGATGCCATCAAGGATAGAGTGGATGAATCAGCACGGATTGGGATAGATTAATGTCCATTATTGGGATTTTGAGAGTCTGAGGACCAACAAACTGTAAGACAGAGAGGAAATTATCCATGTCTGACCCCAAAACAATTTCTAATCGGAATCTGGCGCCCTTGAGCCTACAAGGCTCCAATGAAAACTCCCTCCTCAGAAGATATGTGGAATGTGCCGTCGCTATGGCAACTCAACTCTGTCTCCTTTCCCAGCCTGGGCGGGACTGCGGGAAGGCCGCTGAAGCGTCCAGGGTTACTGCAACCCTCCAACCCTCAATGCTCCTCCCCCTATCCACACTGAAGTGACATGCGCTGCTTATCGTGGCTGCAGGAACTGAAGTGAGGATAGTCCCAACCCACCACCCCACCTAGTGGACACTTATGTGTGTAATGTCTGAAGTCTGTTGTATTTCTGTCTGAGGTGTTTTTTTGCAGAGCAAAGCTGCCCTCCTGGTGGGAGGGTAACTCTGAAGTGCCTTTTTTTCCCTCCACCTGAACCAATCCTCATGTAAACCTCTTATCTCTATTAAAGTAGCGCGACTCGGGTTGCGAATGACCACAGTCACCAATTCTTGTCATGTGTCTTGCCCATGTATGTCTGATCTCTGAATTGTGTGTACTGAAACTAATTTCCCTCTGGGATTAATAAAGTACAGGTGAGCAGATAGGGTGGGGGACAGGGGGGATCTGTCCCCCCAGATTCAGATCGATCCGATTCGTCACCCCCCCCAACTAAGGCCAGAAAGAAAACAAAATCGGAGGTTAAGTGCTTGAAGCTCCTTTTTCCAATTACATTGAATGCAGCATGATGTAAACAAACACCGACTCCAGAGGTGCAAAAGGAGTTGCTGCTAGGACGCAGGATGAAGCGAAAAGACGAACAACGATTACTGCGTATTTAAAAAAGACCAACAGTGTAAGTAGGCGGGGCCGATCTGTCTGTTTATGCATGTTGGTTCTAGTTTCAGTACGTTGTTGTCAGTGTTGGGACTTACTCGTTAAAAGCACCAAAGCCTCATTGCTGACTTTAACAAGTCTCATCTACAAATATGATCCCTCATGAAGTTACTGCTTTACACCAGAAGATAGTTGGAGATGTGGAACCTTCAGGCTGAGGAAAGTTTGGGAGTTTTTAGAGTTTGAAAAACGCCTCCCGCCGAGAGGCTCCCAGTCGGGGAGAGGAGGAGATAAAACGTATAATTGCCGGCAGGTCTGGTCTTTGTTGACTGATCACTTTGTCTGCTAATGACTGATCCTGATTATGAAGCAGAATATTGACTCTGATGAAGAAATTCACTCATCCAGCCGGGAAGACTGACGCTGCTGCAGCATCAGACAGCTGGTGCTGCACGAGAGGTGTGTGGAGTTTACAAGCTCCAAACATTGGGTTTGATGTTGGTTTAACCTTCTCTGGGACGTGATGGATGTAGAAACGATGGTAAAACACCGCTAACGTGACCGACGTAGCGACAATGTAAAAAAAAAAAGCTGTAGAAAAGAGGCAGATGCGGATAAGTTATATATGGAAGTCAAGTGTGCCACATAATCATAAAAAAAGTAAAATATGAAATTTAAAAAGAGATTTATATATTTATATATAAATTAAAACTTTCCAAATATAACGAAAATTTCTAAATAACATAAAAATATGAAGGAACATCTGTTGGTCAGGCTGAAAAGTTTGTGAACTACTGCTCTAAGTGATAAGTGAATATTGTTTCTTATTATATTTTATGTGCAGTTTTTTAGAGCTTTTCTGTTTTCTGTAAAGATCGGTACGCTGAAAGTCATTTAATGTTTTGCATAAAGCTGAGGTTTTGGTTAGTAATCGATTGGGAGAATAAAAAATGACTGAATTAAATAGTGGGACGCCTCTGTCAGTGCACCCCAGGGCAGCTGTGGCTACATCGTAGCTCATCACCATCAGTGTGTGAGTGTGTGTGTGAATGGATGAATGATACTCTGTAGTGTAAGGCTCCTTACTCTGAGAGGTGCTATATACAAGTGCAGATCATTTATCATTTATAGTGTTGATCAGGTAGAGCTTTGTTGCCAGCGTTCCACTGCATAATGGCTTCAAACACGTATATAAAAGTTAGTTTTTACGTAAACCGTTGGATGAAATTACACAAACTGACTGAGCTCTAGTTAAGGCGCTTGCAATAGTTTGTGTATGTGTGTGTGTGTGTACGTGCGTGTGTGTGTGTGTGTGCGTGTGTGCGTGTGCGTGCATGTGTTTGGGGGAGGGTACATTGGAACTTTGTCCCCCCCAGTTTGAAAATCCTATCTGCGCCCCTGATAAAGTATATTTGATGTGATTTGATTGATAATCCTCGTGTCATTGTTTCTTCAGCTTCAGATGGAGCTGTTCTACACGCGACGAAGTGTTTACAGTAAGTTCTGGTAAAATGATCAGCGTTTTTATGCAGGACAGAGACGAATAATGCATTAAGATAAAAAAGCAAAGGAGTTCATGTATTTCATCATCTGTGAAGCTCTGATCAATGTCTCATTATCACTTCAACTCTTCCTCCCTCTGCCTCCCCCTCCTCTTCCTCCACGCTCCCTTGTGGATTCCCCCTCTCCCCCTCCTTCTGACACAATCCCTCCTTCTTCGGTGCAATCCTGAGGAAGAAGAGGCGGCTTCGGGGTTACCGGCTGAGAGCGAAACAATGTGTGTTAGCGTCTCCCGCCGAACTTTCAATGTAATGCTAATCCAATTCAATTTTAATGAGGAAGCTGTCAGCGCTTACCGGGAGGCGAAAGAGATAAGCGGCCGGTTGCACTCTGGGAAATCAATAGTGCACTTGTTTATTTTGCTGTTTGAATTGTTCGTGTGCTTAAAAAAACAACTAGAACCGTCGGGATGCGCGGCCGAGATAAGTGTTGCTTCAGAGAGCTTTAACTTACTCTGTGTGTGTGTGTGTGTGTGTGTGTGTGTGTGTGTGTGTGTGTGTGTGTGTGTGTGTGTGTGTGTGTGTGTGTGTGTGAGTGTGTGTGTGTGTGTGTGAGAGAGAGAGCTCATCACTCCAGAGGGTGATTACCACACGTCTAACAGCAATGTAATTAATTTACTCTGTGTCGATAGAGAGCAAAGAGACGAGATATCGTTTCAATCGACTGTTTGTGTTTGGGACCAGGCGTGCTGGCGGGAGTGTGTGTGTGTGTGTGTGTGTGTGTGTGTGTGTGTGTGTGTGTGTGTGAGGGAGGTGGGGGGGGGGCGATAAGACTTGAAACACCAGGATAGTCTCCAGTAAACTTTGCATTCTGGTAAAAAAAAAAAAAAAAAAGCAGTTTCATACTGAGTTTTCACTCACTAAAAGACACCAGAGCAGCAATGAAGACATCTTCATCCTGACAGACTCGGTTCTGACCCGGTGTGCAGTCAGAAGTTAAACGCACTCATCGAGTCCCACCGCAGGACTCTTGTTTAGTTTTACAGCCTCCATTATCCCATTCTGCTCAATAACTCAGTTTAAGGGTCAAATCATCAAAATTACTCACATTTATTCCACTTAACCATGCAAATAAATTAGCTTCCATTTGCCAAAACCGTCTAATCTGATAGCGATATCTTTATTTTTGCTGGATAAGTTAAACAAAGTTCAACGTGAGGACTCGTGGTCGTCCATCCGGAATAACCGTACATCTGCTCATGGTTTATTAACGATTTCAGCAGCTTGTGTTTGAGTGAATAAATGAGCCACACGGAGCCGGTAAGGCGATGGAAGAGATCAATTATCCATTTAAGAAGTTTATTAGGAAGTAAAATGATAATAAGTCACAGCTAAATACTAACTTTAAGCCTTTCATGAATAAGAAGGTTGGAAAAGAAGTTTTGATCAAAGCAGGAGAATAAAATCGAGCGACTCCGTCACAGCAGATAAAACCTAATATTTAAAGGTTTTATTTTATTAAATTTGTCCACATGAAAAGTGTCATTTCTACTGAAATCACAAGGATGATGCAAGCGTTGTATTTCCCAGACTATTTAAAGAAATATTTACACTGTTATAAATTGTAGGCCACAATAACTTAAAAACGAAAGTTCAACAGCTGCCTTAAAAACTTGAGTCATGTCAACTTAAATGAACACTTTCTTTCAACTCTATATGTCAAGTTGTACAAATATCATAAATGATAACTATGATTTGTTTGAATATTAGTTTGTGAGTCAAAACAACAAATCTTATTAGATTACAAAGTGTAAAAATCATTTTGTCTTGTTAAACATACACACAATTCTACATGATGTTAACTTAATAAATTTGAGTTAGACATGAATGGTTGTCCATTCAAATCAAAAGTTTTTGTTAAATGTACTGATGTGTCAGTCGCAAACAATAGCTCGCACTACAAAGTGAATGACGGGAGTGGGCTCGTCACAGGGAGCTGAGTCTTGAGCATTTAGTGAGAATGAGAATATTATTTAGTGCAGTGGAGTGAAACGACACAACGTTCTTATTCCTACGACCGCCCTCCTCACTTTTGGTGCCAACATGACAACACAAATAACTCCACCTTTGGAGCACTCAACAAAGCAAAAACTAAGAACAACACAACCGCCCACAATAAATGTGCATAAACACCTCAAATTAGAACAAACTAACTAAGAACATGGCTACCCACAATGCACCTCACCCACTGCAGCTTTCACAGTGGGCGGGGTCATTTTTTAATCTATAAATTGCAGTGTTAAGTTGACTGAACACACGAGAATGAGGAAAATATAATCATTTGTTGAAACAAGATGCAATTTTAAGCTTTCAATATCAAAACACACAAAATTGAGTTTAACAATTAAAACTTAACAGGGAGATGTAGGTTAAATAGGAAAACAAATCAAAACAACTTTTTGAGGCTGCCTTTATTTACAGTGTACAATTCTGTAAAATCTGAACATTTTGTTTAAAATGAGATGATTTACTTAAACCTTTAAGAAGCAAATGTGTACCTTCTTATTAGTTTATTCCAAATGGGGGCAAAATGAGAAAAAAAGCTAATGTCCAGAAGCTGACCAGACTCTGAAGACCTGAGAGTGGCGTCTCTCATCGTAGAAAAAGCTTTCAGCTCAAATCCTCTTTTGCAGCCATAGAACCGTCTTTATCTTTAGTCCTTTTCACGGTTAAAATAAGAACCACAACAGGGTGTGTTTAGATCTATGAACGTTTCCTTGACTCCAGAGCCTCCCTTCTTCCATCACACAACCGTCAGACAACTAAAAAGCAACATTTATCTGTTCTATCTGAAATCTTTTAAAGCAGCTTCACTAGTTGATTTGAGTTTTCTTAGAACTGAGAAAAAATTCAGAATATTACAATCTTTAAACAGAACATAACACTTTTTATATTAACTCATTCACTGCCACTGACGACTAAAGTCGTCGTTTGCATTTTTTTTACTGTGTGGGCGTCGGACGAGCCCCCGCACCGTGAGAACAAACATCTCAGCTCTAAAGCTGATCTTCATCTGCGTACGTCACATGTCACGTGATCAGGAAGCAGAACATCCATGTGTTAGGAGATCTTTTTGGGCCGCTGCCATAAAAAAAGTGAGGCGTGAACCGGAAAAGCTTCTGCCGATCACAATTCAACAACGGATTATGAAAGAACGGACAACGCGGATTCTTTCTGATGTAAGAGGTGAGGCTCTGCTTTGTTTTGGTTGTTTTGGCGTCGACATCATCCTAGCGCGCAATGTTCTGTGACTCTTAAAACGGAGTAAACGCTAAAAAACGCTGGCAGCGAAGGGCTTCACCGATCAGGAAACGGCTGGCAGTGAATGAGTTAAACGAGGCTCTTTTAGCTTCGGACATGAAGGTGTTTCGAGTTACCTTTACAAGTTTCGACCGTCGTCTGCGGTCTTCTTCAGAAATGTCAGAGGTGTTTGTGTGACGCGTCTTTATCAGCTGTTCTTCTGGTGGGCGCGACCAACCCGGATCTGTCAGATCTGCCGAGTCGGTCACCGGTTGTTTTCCGTGTTGATAATTTTCCCTTGATCAAGGAAAAATGATCAACACTGAGAACAACAGGTTCAAACGTTGGGTCAGGGAGGCAATAGAGATAAGGAAACAGGAACATTGGAACATGAACAGAGACGAGGAGGCCTATCAGCTGTCTCGCACCTGGGATTCCCTTCTCCAAAGACCAGCCAGCGGAGATGGACGTGACCGACCCGGGGGATCTGACAGATCCGAATTGGCCACGCCCACCAGAAGAACAGCTGATGAAGACGCATCACACAAACACCTGTGACACTTCTGAAGAAGACCGCAGACGACGGTCGAAACATGTAAAAAGGTAATTAGAAACACCTTCATGTCCGAAGCAAAAATAACCTCGTTTAACATTTAAAAAGAGGACATAATGAACATTGTAACGGAAGAACATCACACTTGTTTTTATATCGAGGTTATAAACAACCATCACCGGCCTTTATTCCCATATTTTTAGTTATTAATGTCTCATTTAAACTTTATTTCTCACCTATTTTGCCACAAAGCTCCAACAAAAGCAGGAATAAGAGTCGGTCATTCACCTGAGAGTGGAACTCACCTGGCAGCAGGTTTCTACCTGCTTCACCTCAGGCCTGCTAATGGTCTCAGATACAAAAACCACAAACTGTCTTTACTGAAGAGGAGAACGGATGCACTGAAATAACGTGTCTGAGCTCTTTCTGAGGTTGTTACCTGTTTGTTTGTTGAGACTCATGCTAGCTGCCTATAAAACATCTCCATCAGCTTCTTCTACGTGATCGTTAGCTGAACTAACCGTGGAAGCAGGGCGTTAGCACGTTAGCTGTTGAGTTGATCCCTGCGGAAAAGAGCTCTGGTGCTCCTGTTAGTGAGCCGGAGCAGAAGATGGCTGGATCTGGAGTCAAACTTGGTATTTCCTGATGGTCAAACATCTCTCCTCTGATTGGCTAACAGCAACACGACTACCACCAACTCTGTTATGCAACGTTGATGTTTCATCTCCACAAATAACACAAGCCTGGAGGAGCTCTGCCATGTGGTGGAGTTGCTAATGCTAACAGTTAGCTTCTACTAGCAGAGACGTTCTCTGCTGTTTCCTGGATGCAAGACCAACAACAGCCTTCCCTGTCGTGAGTCCAGATGGGTGAGCCCATGAACGTTATAATACAACATAATAATAAGTGAAAAAGGCTTTCTCAGTGAACTTGAGCTTTAGGAAGCACTAATTAGCCTAATGAGAGATGTGGAACCAAAGCACATGAAAGCATTTATGATGGAAAGAGATGCTGAGGCAAATTCTTTCATGTTGTAACTCAGCGGTTCCCAAACTTATTTAGCCGCGCACCCCCTTCTATGTCCCGACCATGTATATATATATATATATATATATATATATATATATATATATATACATATATATATATCAGATGTCAAGCTAAACAGACAGGTTAAAAAAAATTCCCCATCACTTTCATTTTTTAAATAGTAATTAATAAACATTCAATACCATTACAATTTCCTTTGATTTAATTTTAAATAAATATTTAGAGTGCCCAGGTAGCACATAAAGAATGCAATTTAACGGTTTTCTTAAAGTAGGAACGTTTAACCTGTGCGGCCAGAGCGCTCTCCTTCCTTCTGCTCTGCGTAAACCTGAGCTGATCACCTACTTGTGCGTAATCAAATGTCAATAGGGGACAAGATATAGCCATGAGGTTCACTTTTACCTCAGACCGACTTATTGCTGTTTTATGGTGTGGCTGAATCTGCGATCCGCTGCCATGCGGACTAGAACAACAAATGCTGCAGTAACAGGACTTGTGGTCAGGTTCATGAGGAGTCACTGGCTGGAGCGGACCCGACTCATCCCAGAAGCTAATATCTTAATTTGACCTTGAATGAAAAATAACCTCTTAAAAGTTGTTATCACGGTGGAGGCAGCGTTCATTTCTGCCTTCAGTCTGACGGCGCGCCGGAGTTAAAGCAGCGTGTGCGCTTATTGATTCTGTGTGCGTGTGTGTGCGTGCGCGCGCGGTACAGCCGCTCAAGTCACCGCGTCTCGCGCTATTTAAACCAATGTTGTAAAATTCCTTCTGCCCAGCCCAGATGTGCTCACATGTGCACCCGTGAGCCGTGGTTCTGCTGGAACGCGTCTGACCTCTGACAGACGCACTCTGAACTTCAGATCTTCAGCGCGCTGTCAATAGCCTGAATGGGAATCATTTCTTGTTATTTAGTTACATCCACAATGTTCTGCGTGTGAGGTTTACAACGTCAGAACACCTGCATGAGACAGGTGTTAATTACAATCTGCCAGAATGACTCACCACCTTCAGATTCCTCCAACACCGTTAAAAATGATCAAATACGGAACATATCGGCGTGCGCAGGCCAGAGTGCTGAAGCTCGGCGCATTGTTATTATTATGAAGCTAGGGCACATGTGGAGGACACGCGCAAAAATATACTTGTTTTCAATTACATTTATTGTGCCCACTTACTTTTTCTTTGGCCCGCCCACAAATGAGTTTCTACGCTAATGGTGACATGTGACCATAGACTGTACATACAGACTTCAGCATATGACAGACTTCTCTGAGCTCCACAGCCATTACACTTTTCACCTCGCGCACCCCCTAGCGGCAGCTCGCGCACCCCCAGGGGTGCGCGCACCACACTTTGGGAATCCCTGTTGTAACTCATACATGTGACTCAGAGGTAAGGGGATTGCCGAATTGCTGTTATAATCCACTAAAATGTGACATGCTTCCTGTTTTAAGTCAGCTGACTTCCTGTTAGAATAAAGATTAATGGAGGAAAGAAAATCAATTCACACCTGGAGCTGGACTTGATGCTTGTGTTGAAATGGATGCTTTAAATAAGTGTGTGTGTGTGTGTGTGTGTGTGACGATGGTTCAACACAAGGCTAAAATTATTGAACTTTGGCTGACCTCCTTCCAAAGTGCCTTAATAATTTATTGCACACGCACACACACACACGCACGCACGCACGCACGCACACACACACACACACACACACACACACACACACACACACACACACACACACACACACACACACACACACACACACACATAAATAAATAAATCCAGCATCTATCTGTCTTTTTCTGTTTTCTGCTCCGATCCTTCGTTGGTTCCTCGTCCCAGCCGCCAGTCGAGCCGTGAGCTAAATCTCAGCTGAGACTACCGAGTAAATTCAAAAAGGCCCATTGATGCCTGTGATACCGGTGTCCTTGTGCTCGTGTTCACGGCCACTCACCATTAGATTTCTCACTGTCTGCAGGTTTCATCTGAATAGGGTGATGCATCTGTGGAGACAAAAGAGAGAGAGACAGACGAAAACAAACCATTAAATATTACCTTGACATGTGCATAAACACAGAGAGAGCTGCAGAATGCTTCAGCTCCCTGGTGTGCAAATTAAATCTGAATATCACTCAGCGGCAAATGTCAGCGCCAGCAACTGCTTTGGTGCTCTGTTTGGATCCTAAGCTGCAGAAAAACACTCGAGTCCAGGGGTCAAGGTGCAAGAATCAAAAGCGAGTCGCTAGCAGGCAACATAAAAGAAGTTCTCAGGAGGTAAGAAGAGGAACAAGGGCGCGGTGAGGAGTCAGACGAGGATCAAGGACAAAAATACGAAAGAATCAGAAGAAACAAAGTAAAAGCTCTCATAAACACACCTGATATAAATCCAAAACCCAACCTGTTCAGGACTTTGTTCTGATTTCATGTTAGCAGCAGAAACTCCTTCGGTTTAATCTGAGACTTTTGTTTAAAGAGCATCATTTGCTCATAAATGACTGAACGACTTCCACAGCGGGATAATTAATGTCTCATATTCCAATTTAATGAATCAACCCAATCCTTGTGTCCAAAACTTGGCCTTAGAAAAATAAATCCCAAATTCAAATAATCACAGAAGCTCCAATCAGCCTTTTTTTTACCCAGAACGACGAGTTGGTGTAGTTTTACTGAAATACCTCAAACCTGGCGTCCACCAGGGGCGGCGTTAGGCCCGGCTACTTGGGCTCAAGCCCCGAATGTTTTATGAAAAGCCCCAGATCCAAAACTGGAAGTAACATGCAGTACCAAAGTCCAACAGAGAGGGAGCAGCTGGCAGTAGTTTGTATACAGCCTGCCTGAGCCTCCACCACTGAAGAAGAAGCCCTTCAGCAGCCGGCTTCTTCTACAGTCTCTGCCTGAAACGCATGAGTGAAGATGGACATAAGGACGTTTTTTAGACCAAAAGTACAACGACAGAACCCCAGCTTTGATGAGACTGGTGTTGACTCAGGTTTGTGAGTCTTATTTGAAACTATTTGTTGTGCTGCTGGTTTGCCTAAAGTTAGCTTACTATCAGGTAAAGTTATTGGAGAAAGAAAGGGAATATTTACTATCATCTCACACTAAACACTAACAGGAACAATACTCTGCCCTGAAAATGCTTCATATGTAGCTTCAGATTAAAAATTATGTGGTACAAGACAAATATAAATGATGCTGACTAGTGCGTGTCACGTGTGTGTGTGTGTGTGTGTGTGCATGCGCGTGTTAAGCCCCGGATCTTCTTCAGTCCTAAGTCCGCCCCTGGTGTCCACCAGCTCTGATTGGCTGCATTCTGGTTTTGGACGATGCTTTTCTTTGTTATTTGTTCCAAACTCCACAGCAGCATTGTTTGTTTTAAACATCAATAATTAAAGTCTTTCTGTTTCTAGAAAATAGTAAAATATATAGATTTGGCAGGAAGTAGCATCCTCCATGGGCAGGATGCCAAGGCGTTCCCAAGCCTCCCTGGAAGGATAATCCCTTCGGTGTCTCCCGTTCGACCTGGGCCTTCCTGCCACCAGGTGTCCTCAGGAGTTTTCACCCAAGGGCTGAACCACCTCAGCCGGCCCCTCTCGACCACGAGGAGCAGTGGCTCTTCGGTCCCAGTCCACAGAACTCCTTCGCCGTGGTAAGGTGGCAGTTCAAGCAGGAATTGTGCCCCCAAAGAAAACCGCCCAAAATCAGAACTGAAACTCGCCTTTGTCCCGGATCACCGGGAATCCACCAGGCCTGGTCCTCAGACCCAACAGTTCTGAATCAGTGTTAATAAGAACCGGGGAAACATCTAGATCATGTAGAGCTGTAAGACCCCAGAAACACAACACAGATCCCCGACTGGTCCCACGAGCAGCATCTGATTTGTGTGAAGGTCCTTTTCTCCAGACAGGCGTAAAGACAGATCATCAGCATAGAACCGAACATCTCAGCGTTCAGTTATCTCTCTGAAGTTCTTTTTTTTTTTGTTTCAGGTGTTGTTTTCTTAAGGAAACACTTCAGCGATGTCACTTTTCTCCACCTCCTCCAAAATCTCCTCCTCTGTCCTGTTTTATTCCCTCCATCTCTCTTTCCGTTGTGGGAGATTATGTGGCTGTTTGATCTGTGGAGAGACGAATGACGGCGATTCTCCAGATCTAGCCCGGCATCAATCACACTCGGAGTCAAACACCAGCCGTGAGTGAGTGTTTCTCTAGGTGTGTGTGTGTCCGTAGGAGTGTGTATGTGTCCCGTCTCGCCCGTTACGCCCCTGGGCTCAGTCACGCTGTGACAGAGGGCTTTGATCTTCCAATTCTATCACACACCGTTATCCCAACTCTCCCTCTTCTTGCTCTCTTCCTTATCATCCTCACTCTGATACTTTCTCTTCTTCTCACAGGCCTTTCCCCCACGTACACACACACACGCACACACGCACACACACACACACACACACACACACACACACACACCGGCGTATTACCAGAACCTGCCTGATGAGGGCAGTCCGCAGTGGAGGAGGAGAGACAAAAGGGTTTAAAGGCACAACAGGAAAAAGGAGAAGTGACAGAGGCATCATGAAAAGAGGAAAGCATGACACCAGAGGAGGGGGAAGGGTCATAAACTCCAGGATGGACAGAAATATTCAGCAGCGCTGCAGGCTGGAGTGTCTCCACAGTATCAGTGACACAAGGACAGATACAGGGACATGGATGAGGCTGCTGCGAGCGTGTCTGTGTGCCTCTCGTGGGCTGATGCCACATCAAACGCTGGAAAGTCGTGTCAAAGCAAACCTGGAAGTCACATCAAGTCACTTCTCGTTAATCCGCTTCAAAGTCTGTCCTCTAAAGGCACAAAAGCAAAAACAAAACAAAAAAACAACAAAAAGCATGACAGCATCTGCCACGCTGCCGTCATTCACTCCAGGAAAACACCGCCAAAAGCTCTCTCTCTCTCACACACACACACACACACACGCACGCACGCACGCACGCACGCACACACACACACACACGTCTGGATTTTCAGGCGTCTCCTCCTCAGGTCTGACTACCCAGAAAGCCTGGCGAGCAGCGGCACCATCGACACGTTTGATCTTGGCGAGCTCCCGCCGAGACCAACAAAGCAAGCCTCTCACCGCTATCCCACAATTCCACAGTGCTGTTTCCTCTTGCCTGGCAGCCCCGCAGCCGCAGCCTGCCATTCATTACGCGCTCAGCAGGAACCCGGCAAAACTCGCTCGCCGTCGCCGCGCTCAAGACTAATAAAGAATAAAAAAGCAGCAGAGGACCCAAAGCATGGCGGCGGCGAAGCCACGTGTGTTGACTTGATCCAATCCAATCCAATTTTATTTATATAGCGCATTTAAAAACAGCATGTCAGCTGACCAAAGCACTGCACAGAGTTAAACCTAAAAAGCCATTCAAAATACACATTAAACACAGATAAAAGCTGTCATAAAATAGAAACACCTATAAACAATACAAAAGTATAAAACAGCCCATAAAATAGAGGTCAATAAAAACAGAAGTCAGTAAAACAGAAGAGAGTCACAGCATAAAAGACCGATCATTGACCAAAAGCCAAATTAAAAAAATGTGTCTTCAGGCTGGATTTAAACTGTGCCAGTGAAGGAGCCTGGCGTACCACCAGAGGGAGTGCGTTCCAGAGTCTGGGAGCTGCAAAGGCGAACGCACGCTCCCCATGAGCTTCATGCTTCATTTTAGGGACTTTAGGGGGGGGGGGGGGTAGCGAGAGTATGAGGGGGCTAGGCCATTCAGGGCTTTGTAAGTAAAAGTTAAAACTTTGTGCTGAATTCAAAGTGCACAGGAATCCAGTGTAGATCAGCCAGAATGGGAGTGATGTGGCAGCGTTTATTAGCATTAGAAAGAAATCTTGCTGCAGCATTCTGGACTTTCTGCAGACGATTTAGGACAGATACATTTACACCAATTAGAACCGAGATGGAAAAATCGAGTCTGGAATTGATAAATGCATGAATCACTGACTCTAAAGTGTGGCCTGTTAAGAATGGGCTTTAGTCGGGCAAGGCGACGAAGCTGGAATAAGCAGGATCAAAAGGTGGCATTTACATGTGCACTCATTGACAAGTCGGCATCCAGTTTAACCCCAAGGCTGGTCACACATGAATTAAGGTTTACGGGGGGAGAGATCAAAGGCAGCAGAAGTATGCAGATTATGATTTGGTTTGAAAAGAATGGCCTCAGTCATATTGTCATTGAACTTCAGGAAATTGGAAGCTAGCCAGGTTTTAATTTCTGAGAGACATTCTGAAAGCTGAGTAATGGAACTTAGTTGATTTAAAGCCATATAAATTTGACTGTCATCGGCGTATATGTGATAATGTAGGCCGTGTTTAGCAATGACTACGTTTACATGCAGCCAATATCCGGGTTATGATCGGGTTAAGGTCGGGATTCGGGTTTCTGAGTTGATCAGAGTAACCCGTTTACAAGCATAAAGAGAAAGAGTTACCCCTAACTTGCATAACCCGATTTAAATGCGGACGTTGGGGTAGCGTCAGGACGTATGGACGCATGCGTCTTTTCTGGTTCTTCTTGTTCCGGTATCTGTGAAAACAACAACATGTTTCCCAGTTTGGAAGAGATAGCGACCGCGTTTGTTTACGCTTTAGTTTCCTCGTCACTCCAAAAGTGTGGTGCTGTGCCGCGACTCGCCATGTTGCTCCCAACTTGTTGTTTACTTCCGGTGTTCTGGCGCATACAAGACGTCTCGCTACTCAAAAGACCAAGATTCCTTGCGAACAGAGCATGCGCAGAACACACGCTTTGATGGGGATATCCCAATATGCATTTACACGACCAAACATTCGGGTTAGAAAAGGGTTACCCCAGGCGTAGTAACCAGGTTTTTTAAAAACCCGGTTATGAGCATATCCGGGTTTTTGGCGGTGTTTACATGGACCTGTGGAACCGGGTTATTGTGAATATTTGGGTTTTAAAAGGGTTACTGGCTGCATGTAAATGCACTCGTTGATGTTTCCCAGTGGCAGAATATAAATAGAAAAGAGGAGTGGACCTAGAATAGAGCCCTGGGGAACTCTCCAGGGGAGTGGGACAAAAGGAGAGGAGCAATCGCCTATGTGAATGCTGAAACTCCTGTCAGACAGATAGGAGTGAAACCAATTTAGCGTGGTCCCAGTGACTCCAACAAAAGATTTCAGCCTAGTTAACAGAATGTTATGGTCAACTGTATCGAATGCCGCTGATAGGTCTAGCAGTAGTAACAGAACACAGGAACCAGCATCCGTTTCTGTCAGAATGTCATTTAACACACGAATATGTGCAGACTCGGTGCTATGATTTGGCCTAAAAGCAGACTGAAAATGGTCGAGGAGTGAATGTTCCAGTAAATGATGTGAGAGTTGAGCATGTACCACTTTTTCAATAACCTTAGATAAAAAAGGAAGTTTGGAGATCGGACGGAAACTTGCATAATCATTTTGATCCAGGCCAGGTTTTTTCAATAGCGGGTGGACGACCGTCTTCTTAAAGGATTCTGGAAACACTCCCGATGACAAACTGTGTTTAAAATACTCAAAATAAAAGGACCCACTACTGGCAGAGCCCCAAGTAGCAGCACTGGGGGGAGAGCATCCAGAGGGGAGCCTGAGGGTTTCATGGACTTGATTAATTTATCCAGATCTTGAAGGGAGACAGGATCAAAATCAGAGAATGGAGGAGAACAGAGTGATTCTTTCTGGGTAACAGGTCCCAACAGATTCTGTCTGATAGAACTGATTTTTTCCAGGAAAAAATTCTGAAAATCAGTGCAAAGTGCTATGGTTGGTGTGGAGGGGGCGGTGGATTCCTTTAGTGAAAGAACAGAGTTAATGGTACTGAAAAGCTTGCGTTGGTCACCACGATGCCTCTCAATGATGTTGGCAAAATAATTATTTTTAGCTGATCTGACAACTTTTTGGTAGGCTGCCAGGGAGCCTTTCAGCATTTGTTGGGAAATTCGTAGCTTGTCCTTTTTCCATTTTCGTTCATGTGTCCTACACTGGCGTCTGAGAGCACGAGTGTTGTCGTTTAACCAGGGATCAGAGATGGTCTTTTTTTGCCTGAGTTTAAGCGGTGCAACAGAGTCAAGGGCAACAGAACAAGCCATATTGAAGGAGTCCACCAAACCATCTACCCCCACCGATGTAGATGAGGAAAAGGATGTTAAAAGGCCATTCTCCAGGCTAGATGACAGCATAACAGAGGACGAGGGAGCAACATACCGAGCATAATGCTTAGCCTGATGCCTTATAGGGAGAGATGCTAGGTTTGAGATATTAAAAATGATTGGAAAATGATCAGAGATACAAACCTGATCTACAAATAAATCAGAAACACAGAGTCCAAAAGATAAAACTAAGTCCAGTGTATGGGAGCGTTCATGGGTAGGATCTTTGACCAGTTGCTGTAGATCAAACAAATCTAAGATGTCCAAAAACTCCTTTACCAAGGGCATTGTGGGACAGCAGACATGAATGTTAAAATCACCAAGGATAATCCCTCTTTCATGCTTTGGGAGGAAATCAGCTAAAAAGTCTGAAAATTCACTTAGAAAGACTGAGTTATATTTAGGTGGACGATAACAGAGAGCACAGAGTACAGGTGGGCAGCAGGCTAATTCAAACACTGACAGCTCAAAACTGGAGGGAGTCACAAAACCAGAGAGTGGTTTCAGAGGGAGAAAGGAGTTGTATAAAGTCAGCAAACCCCCCGCCACGACCAGAAGGTCTGGGCTCGTTTAAGACTAGGCACTCAGGAGGACAAAGAGGGGTCGACTCACCAGGCTGGACCCAGGTTTCAGTCATGAAGAACAGGTTTATTGACTGGTCTTTCAAAAAAGCCGTTTTATTCCCAATCGATCGGACATTCATGAGAGCAACCCTGAGGAGTGAAGCGGACGTCTTAGAGCCGGGTTTGGAGCGCATGCCAGAGCCGATTACCTTGGGATAGCTAAGGTTAGCCAAGTTAGCCCCACTAATTCGCCGCCGCCGAAAGCCACCGTCCACGCGATCACTCTCGGGGATCTTCCGACAGAGGGTTTGAATGGACTCCGCCTGCCAGTGACAGAGTTGAGGATCCGGTTGCAGAGGAATGATAGATGTCAAAGATGAGGACCCTGGTGACAGCCTTCGTTTTGCTCGGCGTCCCCCCCCCCCCCGCCTGCCGCGTCGGCGGCACATCTTTCGGAACCATACTGGACGCGGGGCGGAGAGCAGAAATGCTGGGACCGTAGCAAAGAGCGAGCCAAAAGATCTTCCAAACTCACGACTGTGGAACTGAAGTGATCCGAGTGTCTGCTGGAGATCGACGAGGGTAAGTCGGTCATATGAGATGACAGTACTGGATTCGGTAATCCGGCAGTTTGTGAACACAATAAGAAGCAAAAACAGGAGCGGCAGACGAGCAGCCATTACAGCAGGCGCCATCTCACCAGTCCACTGTGACGCTGCGCTTTGGTGTAAAAATCTGAGTCTCACCTGTTTACCTGCTGCACCAGCTCAGCCTTCCTTTTGCCCACTAAAGTCCTCCCTTTCCCACCAGCGGAGCCGGGTTCCTACAGGAAGTCTCTGATTGAAGCCATTTTCAAGCCGCTGCTGGATAATTAATCACAACACGGTTATTTTTTCTCAGAATCGAGGGGAAAGCGAGCCGAACGCGGCGGCCGAGCGATTCTCCAGATGTCTGATTATGATGGAGGTAGAGTTTGCTCGAGCTTTAAGGGGCTGATCATCTGCATCTGCAGGGCTCTCCATGTGAAGTGTCACCATTTGTTTTCAGTCATGCTCAGAGCTCTCGTCGCAGCCAGCCTCGCTGTCTGCTGCAGGAACACACACGTTAAACTCATACCTTTGAAAATCGATTAAGATTTCATTTACATATTAATGTGCAACCTGAGTCTGGGCTCACACTTGTAATAACGAGTGTTGCTGCTGTTTAAGGGCGACACGGCTCACCACAACAGCTGCTGCACGATCCGTGCAACGCAATGTGTTATTTTAAGTGTTTGGGAATAGCTTCATTTATCTGGATTTGTTGCTGCCGTTGTGTTTAACTAACTCCGATTGTACTCCGATTCCATTTGGCTGAAGCTGAATTAAACCCCGGAAGGCGTCCTTGTTTATTTAACGTTATTAATCCTTTACACAATCGTTAATCACCATTCTTCTTATTTTTTTCCTTTTGAGAAAAAAAGAAAAAAAGAGAAAAAAAAGAAAAAAATCACCATTTTTCTTATTTTTTTCTTTTTTTCCTTTTGAGAAAAAAAGAAAAAAAGAAAAAAATCACCATTTTTCTTATTTTTTCTTTTTTTTCCTTTTGAGAAAAAAGAAAAAAAAAGAAAAAAGAGAAAAAAGGGAAAAAAAGAAAAAAAAATCACCATTTTTCTTAAAGCTTCTGAGTGCGGCTCTGTGGAGAGGCTGTGGTTAAAGAGTATCTAACCTGCTGCAGATCGTTGAAGTGACTCAGTTTGGAGTTCTGAGTTCATGGCTAATCCCAACGGGAGAGCGTTTAAACCCCCTCAGGTTCAAGTGAAGTTTTGATAAAAGGACGAACAACTAAGTCCTTCAGGGGTACTTCTGAGTTAAAAAACGCTCATGGAATAGGCAGTGGCGGATTTGGCAATTTGGGGGCCCAAGGCGAACACAGACATGGGGCCCCCTCACACTAAATTTTCAACAATCTTATCTTTAACTGGATTTGCGGAACTCTCCCCTCTTCTGACATGAGTTATTTCCCCTTTTTATTAGTCCTCCTCTTTTTTCCTGTCTTTCTCTCCCTTTGAGTGCTTTCTTCTTCCTGGCAGTATTCCTGTGCTTTTACCTTTCTTTTTTTCTATTTTCCATTTTGGTCTATGTTTTCCTACCTTTAATCATTTTCCATTGTCTTTCCTTTTCTGCTTCCTTTTGACGTTTACATAGAAAAACTACGTCACTTGTGGAAGTGAAGATAAAAGCTTTTTTTAAGCATGCTGCTTCTTTCTCTTATTGGAGCCACTAGGATAACTCCATTTCATGCTTAGTTACGAACGCTCCCGCCTCTCTTCTTCTTCTTATTTGTGTCTTATGGCACTTGGCAAACAACAATTTGGTGCATTACTGCCACCAACTGGATTGGAGTGGAATCACTACCAATCACTTCCTGTTTGTGCATTGGCGTCTTAAAGGTATAGAAGAAGATCTTTTCTATAGCGCCTCTCAAGATAAAAATCACGAGGCGCTTCACAAAAACAAAAAATGTAAAAATATAAAAAAGAATTTAGAAAATGATTAAAAATATATTTTAAATGAGCAAAAATGGACAATTGTGATCAAAAAATGTAAAGAGAGAGAGAGAGTGAACAGGAAAGAGGGAAATCAGTGGATCCTGAGGAAGGTGGAATAGGTGGGGAGAGCAGAACAAGGAGAGAGAGGTGAAGAGGGTCATACAAAAGCCAGCTTGAACAAGTGAGTCTTCAGCTGCTTTTTAAAGGAGACCACTGAGTCCACTGATCTCAGGCTCAGGGGGAGAGAGGTCCAGAGTCTGGGGGCCACAGCAGCAGATGATCTGTCAACTTTGACCTTTAGCCTGGTGCTGCACAACCAGTAGACTTTGATCACTGGACCTCAGGGACCTACTGGGGGTGTAGGGACTAAGAAGATCACCAATGTAAAATGGTGCTTGTCCATGTAAGGCCCTATCGACCAGAACCAGGATCTTGAAATGAACCCTGAAGTTGACAATAGTCCATTGTGGCATTAACAGAGGGGTGCAGGCAGTCAGGGCTAGGGGGGCCCCCAACATAAGGGGACCCAGGTGGCCGTCGACCTATGTCTAATAGCAAAACCGCCACTGGAAATACATATGCGGAGTAACCAGGTAGGTAGGTAGGTTTTAATGTTGCACATCTGCAACGCCTGCCTCCAGAGGGTTAATGCAAACTCTGTTCTGGAAACTTTAAATCCACATAAATTCAACATTTCCCATTTTTTCTACTGAATTCTTAGAAATTCCGGTATTAAGGAAAGAAGCTGGGATTTCTCCATCCCATTCCCAGGAATTGTGTGTAAATAACCTTGTGACGTGGAAGCGTAGGCTTGTTTTAAATTGCATTTGCATGAACTGCTGTGAAATCTTGAGTTGTTTGATCCTCCTGAGACCTGAGATAGAATTTTTCAGTGTTAAATGTGGTTGTGGAGCAGCGTGAAATAAAATCATTTCAATCCAACCCCGGGAGGGTTTCCTCCGAGCAGGTCTGAACACGGTGACCTCACCGTGGAGCAGAGCTGAAGAACCCACCCGAGAGCCGTGGGAGGAGGTGGTCCGACCTCGAGCTGACACAACGACCACCGGTTTGAGCTGAACGCCGTCCTGTTGCAGGTTTGTGTTGCATTCTGGGATGTAGACGCATCAGTAGCTCCGAGCTAGCCGAGGGTGAAGCCAGGGCTCGGGTTAGCGGGCTGCTGTTTGTTTTAATTAGTCATCATTTTTTCATTATCTAGCGCGATTCACTCAGATATACAAATCTCAGACGCCTGAGAGGACCCAAAAGCACGCCTGCTGCCGTGTCCGTGGTCTCACACGCACCGGACGCGGCGCCTTCTTCCTCTCTGGTTTAAAACACATTCAGCAGATGATGGAAACTCAAACAGCAGCTGATAAAAACATCATTTTTACACCTGATTTCCTTTCTTCTGCCCGATCCAAATGCTCAGGTATGGATTTAGGAACCCGTTTACCTGAGGCGTCTCATTGTGCTCTCCAGAGCCAACGCTGTGTGAACAGGCGGGGCTGAACTCAGCTCTGATCAGGGAGGGAACACGTCTGCAGCTCAGGTGGGCGGATTTCACTAAACTACACAGACAAGCAAACAGAATTTATTCAATATGAGATTTTTGTTCTGTTCTTTGGGCACAAAAACTATGAAACGTGCTGAGACGACGCTGGAGCTTCCTGGCTCTTAGATGCGACTTATTTTTAAAGGAAGATGGTGGATTTTTAAATCGGAGCCAGTAGAGAACATAGATTTCACACAGCCTCATTACGGGGGACTCTGAGGAGGAGGTTCACTCGGTTTTTCTGACAGAGAGCAAAGAAAACACGTTGTACTGGCCGAGGTTAAGTAAGATGAACTCATCCAATCAGCTGGAGAACTTCCTGTCAGAGGGAAAGCATCAGGTCTCCATCACAGCTGAGGAACCGGTGAGCAGCCAGGATGGATTTTATGACCTTCCTGTTAAAGGACACCCTCTTTAATCACTCTGTTTCCTGTCCGACGAGCTGATGAAATGTCAGCCGCCAGCCAGCCCCCCTTCTGGTGCTTCCAGCTTTTCTATCTTAACATCCTCATCGTGTTCGGAGTCTCGGCAACCTTCCCCCCAAGTCTGACTGGGAACTACGTCTTCTGAGTGCAGCGGCTGCAGGAGACAACACTTCCTAAATGCTAACCGCTGCTTCAGGTTATCCAACGTTGGCTCATTTCGCCCGATGGCTTCTGCCAGCAATGCAGCGGCGCTCAAAAGGTCAGAGGTCCAGTAGTTCTGGAGCCAGAGGAAACTCAAAGTGCATGCTGGGAATGCCGTGGGCAACCATGAACGGCATGCGTCTGCGTACCCTTTGCCAGCAGTTGGCAGGATCAAAGAGAGCTCACAAGACTAGGAAGTGTTTGCCAGTAAAAGTAAAGGCAGAACACACACACACACACACACACACACACACACACACACACACACACACACACACACACACACACACACACACACACACACACACACACACACACACACACACACACACACACACACACACAGACAGAAGGAGACCACACACTCTCTCCTCCCTCCCTGCTGAAGGTGTGACGGTGAGCCGCTGGGTCAAAGTCAGACAGATGGCCCTCACAGTCAGGATTCAATATCGATGACCAAGACCATACCACACACCCACACACACACACACACACACACACACACACACACACACACACACACACACACACACACACACACACACACACACCTTAAAGAGGAGAAAAGGAATCTCCCACCGTGCAGAAA
>NC_091741.1:37319376-37339376 GCF_043380555.1 Nothobranchius furzeri | reverse complement strand
ATAAGTGGAGGGAAACGGACCGATCCCATCAATCTGGGAGGCTTTGGTCACCCAACAGACAGTTCAGCAGCTTTAATCAGCTGAAACGACTGATCATGTCCACAAAAACTTTTTAGGAAAAATACAAAAACACTTTTCTGTTTTGCATTTTAAATTTCTTTTGGAGCTCTAAAGGTTTTAGTTTTGCAAGTCTTACACAGCGCTGAAGCAGTCGAACACTGGAAAATAAAGACCCAGTTCACTCGTTTTTCAACACATCTGCCATGCTCTAGTGTGAATGAATGCCTTGTGAGTAGATCTCTGTAAGAAAAAAAAGCTCTGGCGCTTCTGTTTCAGGAAGTAGAAATACGTCAGAGGAGTGGTGAGCAGGAAACAGCAGGATGTGGACATCTCTCCTCTGATTGGCTAACAGCAACACGACTCTACCGCTGACTGTCTGCTCTGCAACGTTGATGTTTTATTTCTACAAATATCACAAGCCTGGAGGAGTTCTGCTGTGTGGTGGAGTTGCAAATGCTAACAGTTAGCTTCTACTAGCACAGAAGTTCTCTGCTGTTTCCTGGACGCTAAACCAACAACCTTCCCCGATGTGAGTCCTGATGAGTGAGTCCATGAATGTTAGTGACAGTGTGACATAGATCTGTCAGGATTTTCTAATCTGTCTGTTTTCTATCAGAAGCTGAGGCAGGAGATAGGTGTAGGAGACTATTTTCATGTTCAGCCTGCATGAAACACTCAAGAACAATTAAAAAATGGTTTCTCAGTGAACTTGGTCTTTAAAATGATCCAATTTTGAAAATAAACAGAATCTCACAAAATACTGACGTGTCAGAACTCCTATTTCTGAACGACTCTCAGTTTCAAACACACCAAACTTGACTACAAAACGTGTGAAATCGACTGAAACCCATCAGCTGTGGACGCCATCTTTAATTGAGTTAACTCCAGGGGTGTTTCTCAATGCCAAGGAACCTTGTCTTGATGTCTTGGCCCCGCCCCGGTTGCCTCGGAGATACATCATCGGGAGCCGCCAAGACGTGTTCAAATGTTCATGTTCTACTGAGGCGTGTGTTCTCCGTTTGTTAGCCGTTTAGCTAGCTGAGTGAGGATACACGGGAGGTGTCTTGTAGCCTAGCCTTGGTCAAAAATTACCCAGAATGCACCGCAGTATTTTCAAAAGGACGGCGGATCAGAAGCCGGCAGCTACTTCGGGGACAACTTTCAGGTTTAAAAGTAAGTCAGCTAATTTAAAATGTTTTTTTTTTCAGATCCAAAGAAGCTAGCTATGGTTGGTTAGTTGCTTAGTAGTTGCAGCTTCGGTGGCTAGCGGGTAGTAACTCACTTATATATTTAATTTAATAAACATATACACAATTTAAAAAGTAAAAGTCTCGTTATATATTTATATTGAAACTAATATGTATAAAATATAACGTTATCTCCTGTGTCATGTGACCGCCGTGGAAGCCGCGGTCACATGATGCAAGTCTGTTCCATTTAACCGTTTTCTTTGACCAAGGAAGGACCGTGTCCTCGTAAGCAAGGAGCCTGGCCTCGCAAGGCCAGGCACCTTGACATTGAGAAACACCTCAGAAGTTGATGACGAACATCGAGTAACTAATTCTTTAAAGATAAATTAAAATCCACAAAGGACTTGATGATTTTGTGTCGACGTAGGAAAAAACATTATGGGCCTTTCATCCTCGAGACAGCGGAGGTGAAAGACAGACCAGCAATAAACAAATAAATCAGAGATTTTACCTTCATCTGATCCTAAAGCAGCTTTCAGGCCGATTTAAACAATCATTCCTCGTCTTAATGAGCGTTTCTGATAATAAAAAAAAAAAAACCTTTTTGTGGGTCAAAGTCATTCAAAAGCAACAAAAGAAGGAGGAATCAGAGAAATTCACCACCGCACTTTTCAGCCGGGTCAGAAACAGAAAGGGACGGTGCGATTAGCACCGATGCCGTTTCACAGGCTACGTCTGAAATCAGGCCCCCGCCTCCGGGTGAGTCAGAGTCTAAACGAAGGAGATGAAAACCCCTCCGTGTCTGCTGCTGGAGTCATCTCACGGGTGTTTCTGGAGCTTCCCTCGCACACCAGATCCAAACACAAACGTACGCTAAATCCGACGCTCCGCATCGCTTCGCTCCAAATCTTTGGAAAGTCATCAGATGGAAAAGCTGCCAGAGGAAAGTCGAGTGAAGGAGTCCAATGAATATTTAAAGCAGGCAGATTGGGCGTTAGATTTATTTGCCTTTCAAACGCAGTTGGTAAAACTGGGGGCTTGTTTACAGCTTGTCTGCATGACTGACCACTGGGGATCGTCTCCTTTAGGACGTCAGATCTAAGCGATGAAGACGGAGAGAGACAACGGGTTCATGAGCCACACAAACCTCAGTTAAAACGTTTTACTGCAGCGATTCCAGCCATTACTTCTAAATAATGCTAATTCTCAAGCGTGGTGATAAATATACTAAAGCTTTATGGATGCAACTCATAGAACAGAGTTGGAAATATGTCATAAAAGCTTAATACCAAGTCCCTTTATAACCAGTATATTAACGAGGATTATAATCTGCTGGGATGTAACCTGGTTTTGGAGGTGAGATTATAAAGATCTTCATTAATCCACAGTAATGATCTTGTTATAGCAACGGACCATCCATCCATCCATCCATCCATCCCTCCCTCCCTCCCTCCCTCCCTCCCTCCATCCATCCATCCATCCATCCATCCATCCATCCATCCATCCATCCATCCATCCCTCCCTCCCTCCCTCCATCCATCCATCCATCCATCCATCCATCCATCCATCCATCTTCTTCCACCTATCTGAGGTCGCGTCGTGAAGGCAACAGGACGGCAGACGAAACCTCTCTCTAGAGACCTTCTTCAGCTCCCTCTGGGGAATCCTATGGCGTTCCGGGCCAGAGAGCAGTGAGTTCTTGATGTCCTCACAGAGGGAAGCGACTAGGATCCTAACCAGACACCCGAACCACCTCAGTCGCCTCATTTTGACGAGGAGGAGCAGCGGCTCTGCACCCAGCTTCCTCTGGAGCTCCTAACCTCGTCCCTACAGAGAAGATCAGCAGCCATTCTCATAACACCATGCCGGCTCATCAGCGTAAGACAGTCGCCACGCCGATTTGGGAATGTTGCAGCATTCATGCTGCCACACTTGGTAGTAAAATTACTGCAGCGCTGGACTTGTACACGAAGATCACGCCTTGGTGCAACAGAGCGAGGTGTCATGCTCACATGTGGAATTACGGCCGAGCTCCGGCTGGCAACTATACTGAAAATGAAACTGCCCACAGGCATAAGCTTCGCTTTATAAATAGAATCAGCTGAGGTGGTAAAGAGGAGCGATGCAGAGCTCCAGGAGCTTCTCTCCGTTAGAGCTGGAGCTCAGATCATCACACAGTTCACCTGGACTGTGGTGGACAGTCACCTTTAACTCGTTCACCGCCATTGACGACTAAAGTCGTCATTTGCATGTTTTTACTGTGTGGGCGTCGGACGAGCCCCCACACCGTGGGAACAAACATCTCAGCTCTAAAGCCGATCTTCATCCGCATACGTCACGTCACGTGATCAGGAAGCAGAACATCCATGTGTTAGGAGATCGTTTTGGGCCGCTGCTGTAAAAAAAGTGAGGCGCGAACCGGAAAAGCTTCTGCCGATCACAATTCAACAACGGATTATGAAAGAACGGATAACGCTCGAAACGCGCGGATTCTTCCTGATGTAAGAGGTGAGTCTCCGCTTTGTTTTGGTTGTTTAGGCGTCAACATCATCCTAGCGCGCAACGTTCTGTGACTCTTAAAAAAACAGTAAAAACGCTGAGAAATGCTGGCTGCGAATGATTTAAGAGCGGCTGGTCAAAAAAACTTGAGTGTTGCTCCAATCGGGATAAAAAGCAAGTTACGTCCAAACGAAAGGGAAGTCTGTGGCAGCGTGGAGGCCACATTACCCTTCTAAACCACACAGGCTCCCCGAAGCCGCCTCGGGGGTCACGATGTGACAGAACGTCAGGTTCAGGCTCCAAACAGAAGGGTTAGTTACCCACATGGGACCAGGAACCACATGATGGGGATTATTATTCTGGTCTTACAGCTGTTTGAGATGTGACTGTTTGAGGTAATCCAGATTATACAAATGTGTTTGAGCTTTACTTGAGCTCAAACTGACAGATTTAGTCAACACTCGGGCCTGCAGAGAGGAAGCAGCTCAAATCCTCCGTCTCTCACAAACCTTCAAAGACTGAAGCAGTCGGGGGTGGGGGGTGTTTAAGACCACAGGGCCTTCTGCATGAAGGAATATGATTTCTCACATCACTGGAAACGATAATGCACATTATCACTTACAGCGCGCGCTGCTGTCCGCCGCTCCGTCCACTCGCATGAAATAATAAAGCTCTGATTAAATGACTTCTGTCTTTGGATTGCAAATTGCAGCTTTTAATTCTAATTTCCCTCTGGGATTAATAAAGTATCTTTGAATTTTAAACCCTAACCCTGCTTCGGATCGCGCGCTCTTTGATGAGTCTTTGGTTGTGCGAACACACACAACCTTGGGTCTGTATTCCGGCAGCGGAGCGTCGCTAATTATCTCGGCAGCAGAAAGGTACGGGAACGGGGACCTGTGTGGTCTCAGCGCCACGGTAGCTTTTAATGAGCCCCACGCTCCTTATCAAGCTCCACAAACGCTCTGATCCGCCCACGCGGAGGACGGGACATGAGTGATCAGGTCTGATGCACAGCGCGCACGCACACACACACACACACACACACACACGCAAAACCACCCCAATCAACCTCCCCCTCTTTCCGCCCATCTTCTACTTCCACTCTTACTGTCAGAGAAAAAAATCCTTGAGAGGAAATCAAAGAGGTTTGCATAAAGAAAAGGAGAAACTGTGAAGACGGGAGGATGGAGGGATGCAAAAGGACAAAGGAGAGAGAGGGATCTAAAGAGGGCGGGGGAGGGAGAGAGAAAAGAAAAGAAGGATGAAAGAGTGAATTCTCCGAGCTGGAAGGTGCTCCAGAGGACACGTCCTAGATTAGCTCTCCATCCCTCCATCCAGCCTTCTGATGGAGAGCGAGCGCCCCTCTCTCGATGGGGGCGTCTAACACGTGCACGTGTGTGTGTGTGTGTGGGGGGGGGGGGGGGGGTCGGCGGGGGAGACGTGGGGCATTTAGACATCTGTCAGCCACTAATGAAAGAGTTCAATTTAGTGGAAAATCTAAAACAACCTTGTCTGACGGGCAGGCTGACAGCTTTTAACTCGCCGTGGGTTGCTGCGGCGTGTTCATGGCAGCGTGTGTGTTGGAGTGGGTGGGGGTGGGGTGGGGTGGGGGTTATTAGAAGAAGAAAGTGTGACGCCATAAACTCTGCTGAGGCAGGTTGTTTTTCCAGAGCCGTGCAGGAGCGTGAATCAGCCCGTGCAGCAGGAGTCGCGTCTTACGGCTTTAAATCTCTCCAGGGGTGCGGGGCGTGTTTTCAGACGATAGATGGGTTATGGAGCGGAGTGTGTGTGTGTGTGCATATTTAGGGCCCTGTAGTGCTCTACATTTACACAGATGAACACTCAGCTCTCCAGGCATCGTGCAGACAAACACTCAGACACTCAGCCCCCCCCCCCCCCCCCCCCCCCCCTTCATTAACGTCTCATTAGGAGGAACTTCAGACGAAGCTGTCGCTGTTCTCTGGGAAACAGTCCCGCCTCTTTGTCTCCGACGGAAGGACACGGCTTGTGTTGGAAAACTCGTATCTTACCGGATGACTCGGCAGATCTGGTCGTGCTGCTGCCGGCTGACGTCATGGTGCTGAAGCTGGTTTTACCAAAATAAAGGTGATCGTTTAGTTTAAAGCAACGTTAAATTCACCTGACATGCACGTTTTTGGTCTGCTGGAGGAAACCGGAGCACGTGGAGAACATGCCAACTTCATGCAGAAAAACTGAATTTTGTTTCCATTATTATACAATACAATGTGTGTGTGTGTGTGTGTGTGTGTGTGTGTGTGTGTCTGCTCTGTCTTCTTGATCCCCAGTGAGTCGTGGTGGATGGCTGCTTATACTGAGCCAGGATCCTCTGGAGGTTTCTTCCAGTTAAAAGGGAGTTTTCCTCTCTACTGTCGCTGCATGCTTGCTTAGTATGAGGATTGCTGTAAAGACTCTGACACTAGTCAGTGACTTGATGCAACCTGCTGGGTTCCTTATATAGGAAACATTTTTTCTGATTGGCCAACACATTCTCACACCCTAAGCGTCGGAAACAAACGCTTGGTCAGCCACCCTCCACGTCAGACCCCAGACGCCAAAAGTGCCCTTTTTCGTTACTTATGTGCGAAAAGGGGTTTTTCCCTTTTGTAACTGCAGATCCCAATGCAGCGTAAAACTGACGTGATTAGATATCCGCTGATGCGGCACCGAACCAGCTCATTTAACCGCACCTAAACCTTAACGTTCCACTATTTATAACCTTCCCCTCTCCCTCATCCTAACCTTAACCCTCTTGCTACCTAAAACGTTACTCTCACTGTGATCAAGCGTTTGTTTCGCATGCATTCTGACTCTGACTGACAGTCAGTTTTCGTATTTGCCGCCCGAGGGGAACGTTAGAACATACCATCTGGCGAGGGGGAGGTTACAAATACCCTCTACTTTTAACCTCCACCGTGGTAGTTGAAACCTCCCCCTCGCGTTGGCTCGCTCCAAACTCGACCAATCACGAGGCGGCTCCCGCCGTTCACTTCATAGAGCCGGCTTTTAGAGCATTCGACACATCATCACTAACGTGTTCGCTAGCAAGATGGTTAAGGTTAGGATAGGGGTGAGGGGAAGGTTAAATAAGAGGATAAGGTTAAGGTGAGGTACAATGAGCTTGTTTGGTGCCCTGGCTGCGGACATCCCATCGCTTCAGTGTAACGCTGCATTGGGATCTGCAGTCAAATAAGGGAAAAAACCCTTTTCGCACATAAGTGACGAAAAAGGGCACTTTTGGCATCAGGGGTCTGACGTGGATGGTGGCTGACCAAGCGTTTGTTTTTGACGCGCTGGGAGTGAGAATGTGTTGGATTGGCTTAATGAACTGACCTGAATTGGAATGTTTATTATGTGAAGTGCCTCGAGACGACTCTTGTCGTGATTTGGCGCTTTATAAATAAAATTGAATTGAATTGAATTGAATTAAAGGTGCGGAACACTGAAAAAACATTTCTTTAATGATTATTCTCTGAGTGTTTCATGCAGGCTGAACATGAAAATAGTCTCCTACACCGATCTCCTGCATTAGCTTCTGATAGAAAACGGTGAATCTCTTGGATTAGAAAATTCTGACAGATCTACGTCACACTGTCACTAACATTCATCGACTCACCCATCTGGACTCCTGACGGGGAAGGCTGTTGTTGGTTTAGCGTCCAGGAAACAGCAGAGAACGTCTCAGCTAGTAGAAGCTAACCGTTAGCATTAGCAACTCCGCCACACAGCAGAACTCCTCCAGGCTTGTGTTATTTGAGGAGATGAAACATCAACGTTGCAGAACAAACAGAATGAGTGGTAGAGTCGTGTTGTTGTTAGCCAATCAGAGGAGAGATGTCCACATATCAGGAAGTAAGACTCAGATACTGAAGCTCAGCTCTGATGTGGCTCATTTCCAGTTCCTGACACAGGTACACTGGCGCTTTTTACCCCCAGAGTGCGACTTACTTCATTCCTACTCGACGAGCGTTCTTTAAGTTTTATAATTAAGGAAAAATAAAACTTTTGCAATGTTGAAATGTTTTCTATGGGCATAAAAACATGAAATTACTAAATGAAAAATGCATTTGAAATAGTGCAATCCAGGGTTCTACAACCCCCCCAAGGCGCTTTACAACACTAACAGTCATTCACCCATTCACACACCTGGTGGTGATGAGCTACAATGTAGCCACAGCTGCTCTGGGGTGCAGTTGACCCTCACCAGCAGGCGATGTAAGTTAAGTGTCTGTAACAGACGGGACTCGAACCTGCAACCCTCCGGTTACGGAGGCTGCTTAAACCCGCGTTTTCACTCATCCACGTTTAAAAACACAGCGTAGTGTTTTGTGAAAGCTCATTGCAGATCCTCCAAAGAGCCACTTGTTGCTCCACAGCAGTGAAACCGTTCACGGACATCCAGACACAAAGCAGCAGGACGAATGCATCATTTTTATAAAACATTCGGTTTACGGCGGATTGAAATAATCTCATTTGTACTACGCGAGAGCATAAGTTAGCACTCCATGTTTCTCCGTAGCCATCCTGATGAGATGCAACATACTTGTGCTTTTATCTGTTGGCGCCTGGAGGACATAATGTGTAATCAGCTGCTTTAAAAACACGAAGGCAATGGTTATAATTTAGCAGAAGGTTGACCTTTACTCCACATTTTTCTTCAAACGCAATGAGATAAAGGCTTTTATCGCACAACTTTAAGAAAAAAAAAACAGCTCAGGAAGGCTTTCAAAAAACCAAATAATTAGGCTTTTAGAGGTTAAAAGTGGCATGTTTTTGGATAAGTGAGAGAACTATTAGAGACATTTATGGAGTTTCCACAGGTAAACATTGTGTTCTAATATAAAATGAATATAAATGTGATTTCAGCTGGAAGCAATCAGCTGGCAGAACCTACAACACTTGCTAGTTTATTTATGTCTATATAAACCATTCCACTGCGGCTCCAACTAGCAGTTAGCTTAGCATAGATGAGGTCAAACACTAACCTGAAATTAAAAGTCAGTATGAACACCAGGATTACGGGTCATTAATTTTCATGACATCTAGCCTGTGATTGGCTAACTGCAACACGTTGCTCAGAATGTTGTAAAACACGTTTTTTTGGGTAGAAGAAATCAAATTATCTCCACGAGAAACTCAAGCCTGAATGAGTTCTGCCAGGTCGTGGAACTGCTAGCTAATGGTTAGCTTCTGAGGCATGGGTTCTTGTGGAGCATAGCCTCAGCAGGCTAGACCAGACTGGTGATGGGCCAATCACATCGCTCTGTCAGTTTGGTGGGCCAATCATAGCTCTTTATCATCTTGGTGGGCCAATCATAGCTCTTTATCATCTTGGTGGGCCAATCACAGCACTCTATACGTTTGGTGGGTCAATCATAGCACTCTAACGGGTTGGTGGGCCAATCACATCGCTCTGTCAGTTTAGTGGGCCAATCATAGCTCTTTATCGGGTTGGTGGGCCAATCACAGCGCTCTATAAGTTTGGTGGGCCAATCATAGCTCTTTATCATCTTGGTGGACCAATCACAGCACTTTATCGAGTTGGTGGGCCAACCACAGCGCTCTATAAGTTTGGTGGGCCAATCATAGCTCTTTATCGAGTTGGTGGGCCAATTACATCGGTTTAGTTGACAAAATGATGCAAATGAGCAGAAGAACAAAGATGGTGATGGCTCATCTGAAACGGCTACTCGGGCTTCACACTAGCCCCGGGTTTCCACGGGAGCCGTCAGCAGCACGTGACTGCAGCAGCACGTCTTGATCGCGTAAGCTGCTGCTTGGCCCTTCCCACGAGACGCGAAGCAGCAGGGGAGCAGCTGTCACCGACCGAGCACGAAGTCACACGAGTGACTTTGTCAGTAAACACAACAACAAGCAGGAGAAAACTACAACATGGTTTGTGTTTTATGTTCTGTCCGTTTTATAATCGCCAATACGGACCTGAAAAACAAAGGAGACCGCTAGCTAGGTGATAACTTCTCACGGGGCCGCACAGTTAGTAACATTTTTTTTAAAGTAAAGCAACCGGAAGGCAGTACGTTCTTTATTCTGAAAATCTCGGGAGCTTCTCTCCATTTCCGCGTCCGATTTCCTGTCTTTCCTTCCCCAAAAATGTCTAACTTGACCCGTTTCAGAGGCGTCGCGCGTAGAAAATAGAACCGGCGCGTAAAGGCCGCAACATGCTGCTCCTGAGACGCGGCCGACTCGCGCTGCTGACGGCTCCGGTGGGAAAGGTTCTGTTGACCACAGCGGTTCCTATCAGCAGCTATGACGTGCTGCTGACGGCTCCTGTGGAAAGCTGGGGTAAGTCATGAGCAGATAGTGGTACTTAAGTTTATTTAGAAAAAGGATGTATCTGAGTCTTCAACAGTGTATGGCGGACTCCCCCACTGACTGACGTCCATAGCAGTGAGTACGTCACATTGTTTGTAGTGCAATCGCATGGAGAAAGTTTGAAAGACAACCGTAGATCCCGCTGCATGACTGAGAGAAGTCTGTGGGTCGTGGCCAGCCTTTATATTCACATTTACAGGATGACTGTAAAGCAATTTCCTAACGTTGTGTTTGTGGCACCTGCGGTAATAAAACCCTTCTGATTCTGACTTGCCAGGCTAAGAGACCACAGCGGATTCAGTAAAACGTGAGTGACTCCTTTAACTCCAAGCAGACGTTGTCTCACTCTGAACTTTGCTTTAAGATGAACATTTCTGTTAAATTGCGTGAAGGCTGTTGTAATTGTTGTCATTATTTATTTTGTTTAGATGTTAAAAAAGCTTTCTGCTCCAGAGTGGAAACCAGATCTCTTCGCCGCCATGGTGATGGACACATCTGAAGGGAACGTGAACGTGTTCTGCCTGCATAAAGTCATAACACACTTCTGGTTTACAGACTGTCAGGACGGGCAACAAATCTTCCGCAGCGACAGCTGAGGAATAACTGAGACTTATGGACAGACAAGAGCCGAGGAGAAATAAATAAAATAAAAACTGCCTCGCGGCGCCGCTGATTCCTGTTATCCTTCTTCTGCTGTTTCACCTATAAAAGCAGGAGTAATCCTGACGGCTTTGCTGCTCCACAAACATCCTTCTGAGACACACACGCGCGCACACACACACACACACACACACACACACACACCTACACACACTCACACACACACACGTGCACACACACACACACACACACATGCACACACATGCACACACATGCACACACACACACACGAACACACACACACACGCGCACACACACACACACACACACACACCTACACACACTCACACACACACACGTGCACACACACACACACACACACACACACACACACATGCACACACATGCACACACATGCACACACACACACACGAACACACACACACACGTGCATACACACACACACACACACGCGTATACACACGCACACACATGCACACACACACACACGAACACACACACACACGCGCATACACACACACACACGCGCATACACACGCACACACGTGCACACACACACACACACACACACACGCGCACACACACAAACACACACACACACACGCACGTGCACACACACACACATGAACGCACATACACACACACATATGCACACACGTGCACACACACACACACCTATTTTCACACGCACACACACATATGCACACACATATGCACACACGCGCACACACATACACACACGTGCACACACATATGCACACACACACACACACACACACACCTATTTTCACACGCACACACTCACACGTGCACACACATGCACACACATATGCACACATGTGCACACACATATACACACGTGCACACACATGCACACACATATGCACACATGTGCACACACATACACAATCACACACACAGATCCACTTTATTGCTCTCCTGAATCCACTCGACTGGTTCTGTCTGAACCAACATGGCTCCTGTTCAGCTCTGGCACCATTGGAGTCCTTTAGTGTGATTTGGGCCTCATCCAGCTCTCCACTCTGATCGCGTCTCTCTCTCGCAGGGGGGGTGGGGGGGTGGGGGTGGGGCAGCAATACAAACATTGTTCCACCGGCTCTTTACAAGCCGTGAGATTGTGGAAGTTAATAAGTTAATAAGTAGGTATAGGTTTTTAACGGCTGCCCGGTTGTTGCCTGGCCTTCGGGAGCCCAGGACCACTCCCCCCGCCTTTGTCCTGTCCATCTGCAGAGTACCTTTGCTAATTCCCCCCCCTGCGAGCTCTCCTTTTGTTTTCACGAGCCTCAACCAGCAATTAATTCGGCCTCCTCATTATCTCCCCCTCCCGTAACCCGTTCAGCCATGTTTTACTTGAATCCGAGGTGAAGACGGCCTGAAAAGAAGGAATTATGAACAAACCCCGCTCGACCTCATCATTCCGCCATCATTATGCCCGTATTGATCGGGCTTTGCAGGCGACTGTATTTACCGCCGCCGTCCTTGCTCCTGTATATCTGATTTAAAACCGTATTTGTCAGTCGATACGTGACGATCTGATACCCACCAGTCAGGGTTGTCTGCTGCTGACACGATGAATGTGATGCAGGTTTAATTACTGACACGTATCGAGCTGTTGATCGGTGTCATCTGGGTCTCAGAGGATGGCTTTGTGCTCTGGCACGAGCACGGGTGAGTTTACTGGACGGGAACGCCCCGACCTGCAGCGTTAGACTCACATCTTCAACACTAATTGTTGCCTTTTGTGCTGCTTTGTGGCAAAAGCCTCAAACTTTACTCAAAATAAGCACTTCGTGGGTTCTTTTACCCAGGGATTTGTCTTTCAGGCTACAAACCCTTAACAGGAGATTTCAGCTGAAAACGATTTGAGTTGGAAACTTTAAAACGTGGTCAGGGTTTGATCTACAGCTGGATCGGGGCACTGGATCCAGCTCCCCGTTGTTGTTGATAAAACATGGTTAGCGTTAGCGGTTCAAGTAACGATTGATGCTGAAAATGAAGGTTTCTAGTCGCGTTTTTTTTTCTGCACACGACTTTCAGGCAGACGAGTTCTTCGCTCTCTTACTTCATCGTTGCTTTCTGTGTGTTTATGATCGAGACGCAGCGTGAACATGAAAACCAAAAGAAAAGCCCTGAAAGACCTTCTCCTGTAGTTCGGTTGCCTCGACCCTTTGATCTTGGGTGAGAGACGAAAAAAACCTGACAGGCGTTGCTGAGGGGAAAAAAACCATTTCAAACATTTTAATTTACTGCTGAGAATTAAAACTATTCAGCAGATTTGATGTTTGATCAACCCTGGAAACAGGAAGTCAAACTTCAAAGACTATTTTTTTAAAATAAAAATGCTTACCAACAAAAAATGGAAACATCACCATAAAAAGTCTCATTTAGAGGCGATTATTAGAACAAAAACAAACAAATTATGTATATTTAATTGTTTTGGATCATACAATATATTTATTAGACGTTACATCAAATTGTTATATAATATTATAGCCGATCATATCATCAAATATGATGCTTCGTATTACAGATGCTTTCTGGGTACGGATTTTGTTTGTCAGGTACGGGAGCCTGCAGCGCCCAAAATACCTCACAAGCTACGCCGAATCCTTCCCTGCTCACCGATATCAGCGAATACGGTCAGATTTCACGTGTTGCACTGAATAAAAATCTGTTTATGTTCCACGAGTGCGTCTACGTTTCCTCGTATTTCATTAATTTAGGAACACGGAAAATGGATCTGACCGTGTTTTTGTGTTTCACTGGAAAAGTGGAACAATTTTTCCACCTCTGAGGAGAAAATGGATCCTGAATGACGCCTCGAAGTCAGCGACGCAGCAGGAGAGTCCGGGAGGAGGAGCCAAAACCTTCCTCTCTGTGATTTGCTCGGATACCTGACTAAAGCCTGAGTCATGCGTCTGCGTCAGTGCGGAGACACGCAACGCCATTGTCCGTCCTTGTGGGCCTGCCGGAGAGCTCCGCAAGGACGGACGGAGTCGAGCTCTCTTTTCTAAACATCCGTCCGTCGAGACGGAGAACGCAAGCGTGTGATTGGTCAGGGCACCGCTGTCGTCTACACCGCCACCATTGCGCCCTCAAAAACATAGAGAGGCGAGGATAACTAGCGGCAGACACGGAGAAGCTTGAAGAATACCTCGCGAAAAAACTCTAAAAATATGAATGTTTAATTCCCCGTGACTGGAGGAGTGAAAAGATGCTCAGCAAGCGTTTTATTTGTGGACGGAAATGACAGGAAACGTGGGTTTAGAGGTGGCGAGCGCATGAAGAGGTGGAGGAGGATGAGTTAAAAAGTCTCTTATATACAAAAAAAACACAATATAAACACACTATCTTGGACCGGGTACATGACAGGATACCACAGAACAGCGCTACGCCCTCTGCTGTCCTGGCGGGGAATTGCTTTGCAACACTCCCCAGGAGACGGAGAAGTATGAGAGCAAAACGTCTCCGTCTGTGCGTGTCTCTCCCTGTTGGAGCTGACGGAGAAGCATGACTCAGGCTTTAGTCTACAAACGCATCCCCCAACAACAAACTGACATGCTTCCTCTGGGAGAAGCAAGCAGCTGGACTTCTGATCCCAGCATTCCGATCACGAGGGATTCCCAGAATCCACCTTGCCCTGCCAAGGAGGTCGATCCTCTGATCCAACAGGATTCCAGGTAGCCGGAGCCGCCAAGGAAGTAGAAATAAATCTGCTGCAGCTTCCTCAGAGTGCTTTTGGGGGTGGGGGGGCATTCCATTTAGTGAATCAGAGACAAGCATCATGATGCAGAAGTGGAACGCAGCCATGGACCTGACTCTCGAGAAGAAATCGCTTCCCACATCAGTGTTATTAAATTTGTCCCTTTAGGGCTCAAGTACTCTGAAACACCTGTGACCAGGAGTAGAAGACTCAGAGCAGGGCCACAGACCCCTATGTCTGCTGCAGGTGAGACGCTGACTTCACAGGACCAATATCCCAAGTTTCCTTTAGAAAAAATAGGTAAAAGTATAAATAATGTCAACTAAAACACTAACAGCACTCCTAAAGGGCGGTGTTGACATCCGCCTCTGGTTTCACCAAGCAGCTCTACCTGTCAGCTGCTGACCTGCTGGCGCTGACGCTCACCTACGCCTGCGGATGCGCGGCGGCAGCGCTGATCTAACACAATGGTGGAATCGCAGGTCGGGGCGAGGCCGCCTCGGGGTGCAGCTGCGAGTGTGTGATTAGAGGAGAACGGAGGACACGCACTCACCCCTGTTAAGGTCTTTATGTTGTGCAGCGCGTTCTGGGCTTCGAGAGCAGCTTTCCGTGTGTAAAACGTGACAAAACAGCAGCCTGGGGAGAAGGAGAGAAAACAGACAGGAGAGGGATCAGCAGGAGGCGCCACAACGAGCCTCCTCCACGTTCATCCGCTTGGCACCACCTGTCGACACCTGCACAGGCTGAGCCGAGGCGAACGGGAGAGGGTCTGGGTCTGGTTCAGCGTCTGGAGGCTCCAAAAGGTGCAGGAGGGAGCACCAGTGAACAAAGACTTGTTTTTCCCCGTCTCTCCTGAACTCATCAGCCAACAGTTGCTCATTGTTGCTCGTTAACAAAAGAATGGAGACATTCATGTGTTCATCGCTCATGTGTGTGGTTTACGAGTGTCTGTTCATGAATCAGCCATGTGCAGGTTACATGCAGAAATCAATAAAGATTGAAACTTTTTTATTTAAATGAACATTTTGACTCATTTAAATCCTCCAAAAATTGTCCAATGGTTGATTTTAAAAATTTAAAACACACAACAGGAAACAAAAGTGTTAAAAACACATAAACTCCACATCCGGGTCACATCTCACCCAGATTTACAAACATGCTCAACAGAAAAATCTTTATTTTTGTTGTTATGGCAAACAAACACCACCAAAGTAAAAGCACACGCGTGAAGCTACCGACACCAACGATCCGCTCATCTTGGCCTCCTCCCTAGCTGGTCGGCTCATGGGTCCCGAACGGGCCTAAAAGAGCTAACTCGCTCCGCCTTAGGCCGTGGATCACACACACGTTGTGCTTCGATTTAAAGAGCAAGTCACCCCCTACCAGAGTATTACTCCACTCCCACTTCCTGTTTGAAAAATGCAACAAATGCTGTTGCCGAGCAGATCGAGAGGGCGGAGCCGCTAACAAATACACACACAAAGGCTCACAACGACATTGTGACATCATATGGTACCAGCTAACTTCCTAGGGTACCTCTTAGCCAATAGAGATGGCAGATTTAAATTCAAAGGCAGTGCAGAGTTTTTACCTGACAACGGCACGACACTGACAGTTTTAGGCAGAAAAATTTAATTTTAACTAAAATGCACTAAAGTGTATTGACGACACGTGTCTGCAGCATGATTAGACACACATTTGGGGGCAACTTGCTCTTTAAATGAAAAGTAATGATTTTGCTTCGACAAATGCATGAAGAACACATGCACAATAAACTCGCTATTGAACACACGCGTAACAAACACATGCGCAATGAACAAATGCACAATAAACACGCATAAAAACAATTTATTAACTCATTCACTGCCATTGACGATAAAAGTCTTCATGTTAAATCCTAACATTGAAAAATGCTGGCGGCAAAGGGCTTTACTGATCAGGAAACGTCTGGCAGTGAATGGGTTAATAAACACAAATGCAACGAACACATGCGACATAAAAACTGAACAAATCCTGCAATTTGTCTAAACCCCCTGAAATAGTGTTCTGTTGGTATTTTCTCTTGTTCTGACCGTCAGGTGTTGCCAGGTGTGTTCTACTCACAATATGACTGATACCTGCTTGATAACTAGGACTGCTTGGTCATAGTGTTTGTGCCAGAGTTATAACACACACATGATGGTTACTTGGATCTGAATACTCGCCGATACCGATTACCGATACCTATATTTATACCACACAAAAACAATGCAATGATTTGGAATACAGATTTTATTTTCTTCTCTGCTTTCAACAGGAAAAGACTGTGAGGTAGATAAAAAGTAAAATATTTGAATGGAAATCATCACAAAACTAAAATATTAGAGGAACAGAAACGACAAGTTACAGTGAAGCCATTTTCAAGCAACTGCATTGGTATCGGTTAACTTTTACCGATACCAATATCGTATCTGCACCGATACGATATTGGTCTCGGCACAGATACCAGTATCGGTATCGCTGCAGATACCAGCACCGGCGCAGATACCAGTATCGGTGCAGATACCGATACTGGTATCTGCACCGATGCGATATTGTTATCGGCGCAGATACCAGTATCGGTGTCGCTGCAGATACCAGTATCGGTATCTGCACCGATATGATACTGGTATCTGCACCGATGCGATATTGGTATCGGCGCAGAAACCAGTATCGGTATCGCTGCAGATACCAGCACCGGCGCAGATACCAGTATCGGTATCGGTGCAGATACCAGCATCGGTATCTGCACCGATATGATACTGGTATCTGCACCGATACCAGTATCGTATCTGCACCGGGACGATACCGCTATCGTCGCAGATACCAGTATCGACCTCGGTGCAGATACCAGCATCGGTATCGGCGTAGATACCAGTATCGGCACCTGTACCGATACGATACAGGTATCGTCGCAGATACCAGTATCGGCCTCGGTGCAGATACCAGTATCGGTATCGACGTAGACACCAGTATCGGCATCTGCACCGATATGATACTGGTATCGGTGCAGATACCAGTATCGGTGCATCCCTAGATTTATCCGCTTGTAAATCTTTCTGCTGCTTCTCCACTTCCTGCGTTTCTGTGCTGCAGAAACAAAGCTGTGATCAGCAGGACTGAATTATGCGGTGAAACATGAAACCCTGCAGGTTTAAAGCTTCTTTTGCTTCATGATGGCGTTAAACGGCACACCTGGCTTTATTCGCCGCCTGTAATCAGGAGTAAACGTGCTACCATCGCTGCAGCTGTTTGTTTGTTTGTCCAGAGAAGCGCAGCGAGCGCTTTTGTTTACATCCGCTTTGTTGTCCTCCCCATTGTGTTCACCACACAAATCAAATCAACGCCAGTGACCGGTTGTGGGTTTTGCATCACTGGCGTCAGCCCTTATGACACTCGCCCCCCCGCGGTGCATCCTAGTGACACCCAGCAGCGAGCATCTGGAGCAGGTTTAGCCTCCGATTCCCAGAGTCCCTTTGATGCGGTCGGGAGCGTAATGGATCTGAATTCCTGCGGCGTCCTCTGGATGCCAGGAGCTGTTGAATATTTGGCCCCTAGCCCAGCATCAGCCGCGTGAGTGGTGTTGAGATGTGGACGGTGGAGTCCTGTGAGTTAGCAGGGACAACAGTCAGCCCGGTGTTTCCTGCTACGGGCCTCAGCAGCGCCGGGAACGCCAGCTCGTCGCGCCGCTTCACCGAGCTACCATCCACCGAGTCTTCAACCAGCTTCTACTGCTCAACACATAATAAATAGGACTTTAATCAGACCTAGAATACAGCTGAACTAAAAATGCACCGATTCGATTTTTCAAAGCCAGCACTGATATCTGATTTCTGCACGGGTCGGAGCTGCCGACACCGATTTATCACAAAAATAATAAATAAATAAAAATTAGCAGAGAAGATTTATTATTTTAAACTTCTGAGAAAGTAGAAAATTCTGGAAGTAAAAGGGTCCACACGCAGGAGCTGCTGATGATGAGTTCACAGACCGGGAAAAACGTCCGACTTTTTAAACGGCTTCTTGGAGACGGTGTGTTCATGAACCACGTATAAAGACAGAACTTCACCATCAGGCGAACACATTTGACCAAATTTCATCCATGAGTGGCCAATCTGAAACTGCTGGGTTGTTCAAGGACCCAAACAGAGTTGGGTTTTTGAGTTTCAGATGGTTGATCACAGACCAAGAGTTCATTAAAGCTGGGCGTACACTGTGCGACTTTTTCACTCGTGGCACTCAGCTTCAGCTCACACTGTACGACTTCCTCGCAGGGCAGATCTCACGAGTCATGTGCTCACACTGCACGACCCAGTCCTTGGATGCGACCTGACTGCTCACACTGTACGTCTGGTAGCAACACGTCGGCCCTAAAAATATGCTAAAAATAGCAGTTTTTACTCAACACGTCAGACTTTTTTGTCTTGTTTTGCCTGTTGTCCTTCGGGAGAGCTGCAGGAGGACACACAGGGATTTATGGGGGTTGGATGAGGAAAACCAAATAAAGAAAGTAAATCTGTGTTTTGTGATCAGTTTAATTTGACATGAACACAACAAACACGCTTTCTTGACAATATTTGTGAGTAAAAAATGTGTAGAAATAAAAATGAACAACGTGTGTTATTAGGGAAATAGCGGGCGAGCGGTGTTGATGCATGATTGCGCATGCGCCGTGAGCGGTTCTGATACTTTTTGGGTCGCAGCGCCACTTCAACAGTGCGATACCCTCACGAGGGACGAGCAAAATATCAAACACGCCAGAAGTCCGTGCGAGCTCACGACTGCTGATCGGTAGCTGGTCACGTGGTGTTAATCGCCTCTCGTAACCCCCCGTACACTACACGACCGCTCGGCGCTAAACTCGCCCCGATCTCGTGGATTCTCGCATGAGTGGAAAATCGGCTCAAAAAAGTGAAAAAGTCGTACAGTGTACGCCCGGCTTACCTCATTCAATGCCACTGACGACTAAACAGGCGTGGTAACAAGCTCCGGCACCTTCACACTGAACATAACAGCTCTAAAGCTGATTTCCATCCCTGTGTGTCACACGTCACATGACCAGGAGGCAGAGAATCCACAAATTAGGAGATGGTTTTGGGAAGCCGCCATGCCTAACGTGATGCGCTAACCGGATAAAGTTTCTGCAGCTCACTCTTGCAGAACGGGTTGTGAAACAACAGAAAAGGCGAACAGATTTTCCCTGACGTAAGATGCTAGTTTAGTGGTTTTGGTGTTTACGTGGTCATGGAGCAAAATTCCTGTGACTCTTCAAAAAACAGGAAAAAGGTAAAAATAAATAAATAAACGCTGTCAGGGGCTTTCTGATCAGAAATCAGCAGCAGTGAGTGAGTTACTGAGAACAGCTTTTTGCAGCAGCTGAAGCATCCAGGGATGTTTACCTTCCATGCTCCTGCTGCATCTTATTTCTATTCCTGATCAGTAAATGTAGCTTCGACTTCAACTGTGGATAAAAAAAAAAGTACTTTTACTTCAGAGCTCGGCGTCGGGCCTCGACCCAGAACCACTGCTCCAGC
>NC_091741.1:37281876-37314376 GCF_043380555.1 Nothobranchius furzeri | reverse complement strand
AAAACCCAAACGGATCCGAGCGCTGATCAGAAATCAGAAGCTGCATCTGTTCATCGGCAGGCCTGAAACGGCGTCCCGAACAGTCTCTGCATCCGAGTTTAATCTCGTTCAGCCATCGAGGTGAGCTGGGAACTCAGAGGAGAGCAGAGCGGGCCGAGCTGATGTTCAGATAAAGAATGTTGGTTTTATAACAAAGAATATGAAAATGAGGCAGTTTCTACCGAGGTGCGAGGACGATCAGAGCGGACCATCAGCTACCAGGAAGCAGAATGTAAGTGAGCTAATGAGTTCTGCTACGAGGTTCCTCACAAGCCTGAGCCTTCAGCACAAGTCCAGCGAAACGGCCCGCTCATACATCAGCTCAACAGCAGAGTTTCTCTAGAATCTGATGATTCTGTTTATTTATAATTGAGAAAACAGATGTTTGTTCTGGAGATGTAGCTCTAAGTGGGAAGGTTGCAGATCTGAATCCCAGCTGCAGCCCTTCTTTGTGGCGTTAGTAAAATGGAGACACGTTTTTCATAAAAAATCTGGTGAATGAAACAATCGTGTCTCTCTTCCCGCTTGATTCGAGGCCGCAGAAATCTCTACAGGAACGATTCCCAGAGTAGTCCCCGGGTTCAGTCGGACTCCCTTTGCCTTCAGAGGAGATAAGACAACAGACGGAGATGACGGTGTTGTATGATCCCATTGTTAGGAACCTCAGGATGGGAGGGGCATGCAAAGGGACACCCTCTCTGGAAGGAATGGGGATTTCATATTCCACCATGGGAAGAAATTTTTTGACTGAATCCAGGACTTAAATCCACAACATTAGCATGTTCTCCCCACGCATGCTTGGAGTTAGCATGTTCTCCCCACGCGTGCTTGGAGTTAGCATGTTCTCCCCACGCGTGCTTGGAGTTAGCATGTTCTCCCCACGCATGCTTGGAGTTAGCATGTTCTCCCCACGCATGCTTGGAGTTAGCATGTTCTCCCCACGCGTGCTTGGAGTTAGCATGTTCTCCCCACGCGTGCTTGGAGTTAGCATGTTCTCCCCACGCGTGCTTGGAGTTAGCACGTTTTCCCCACGCATGCTTGGAGTTAGCATGTTCTCCCCGCGCGTGCTTGGAGTTAGCATGTTCTCCCCACGTATGTTTAGAATTAGCATGTTCTCTCCACGCATGCTTGGAGTTAGCACGTTGTCCACACGTGTGCTTGGAGTTAGCATGTTCTCCCCCACGCGTGCTTGGAGTTAGCATGTTGTCCCCACGCATGCTTGGAGTTAGCACATTCTCCCCACGCGTGCTTGGAGTTAGCACGTTTTCCCCACGCATGCTTGGAGTTAGCATGTTCTCCCCGCGCGTGCTTGGAGTTAGCATGTTCTCCCCACGTATGTTTAGAATTAGCATGTTCTCTCCACGCGTGCTTGGAGTTAGCACGTTGTCCACACGTGTGCTTGGAGTTAGCATGTTCTCCCCCACGCGTGCTTGGAGTTAGCATGTCGTCCCCACGCATGTTTGGAGTTAGCACATTCTCCCCACGCGTGCTTGGAGTTAGCACATTCTCCCCACGCGTGCTTGGAGTTAGCACGTTTTCCCCACGCGTGCTTGGAGTTAGCATGTTCTCCCCACGCATGTTTAGAATTAGCATGTTCTCTCCACGCATGCTTGGAGTTAGCACGTTGTCCACACGTGTGCTTGGAGTTAGCACATTCTCCCCACGCGTGCTTGGAGTTAGCACGTTTTCCCCACGTATGCTTGAAGTTAGCACGTTGTCCACACGTGTGCTTGTAGTTAGCATGTTCTCCCCACGCGTGCTTGGAGTTAGCATGTTCTCCCCACGTGTGCTTGGAGTTAGCACATTCTCCCCACGCGTGCTTGGAGTTAGCATGTTCTCCCCCACACATGCTTGGAGTTAGCACATTCTCCCCACGCGTGCTTGGAGTTAGCATGTTCTCCCCACGCATGCTAGGAGTTAGCATGTTCTCCCCACGCATGCTTGGAGTTAGCATGTTCTCCCCACGCGTGCTTGGAGTTAGCATGTTCTCCCCACGCGTGCTTGGAGTTAGCATGTTCTCCCCACGCGTGCTTGGAGTTAGCATGTTCTCCCCACGCGTGCTTGGAGTTAGCACGTTTTCCCCACGCATGCTTGGAGTTAGCATGTTCTCCCCGCGCGTGCTTGGAGTTAGCATGTTCTCCCCACGTATGTTTAGAATTAGCATGTTCTCTCCACGCATGCTTGGAGTTAGCACGTTGTCCACACGTGTGCTTGGAGTTAGCATGTTCTCCCCCACGCGTGCTTGGAGTTAGCATGTTGTCCCCACGCATGCTTGGAGTTAGCACATTCTCCCCACGCGTGCTTGGAGTTAGCACGTTTTCCCCACGCATGCTTGGAGTTAGCATGTTCTCCCCGCGCGTGCTTGGAGTTAGCATGTTCTCCCCACGTATGTTTAGAATTAGCATGTTCTCTCCACGCGTGCTTGGAGTTAGCACGTTGTCCACACGTGTGCTTGGAGTTAGCATGTTCTCCCCCACGCGTGCTTGGAGTTAGCATGTCGTCCCCACGCATGTTTGGAGTTAGCACATTCTCCCCACGCGTGCTTGGAGTTAGCACATTCTCCCCACGCGTGCTTGGAGTTAGCACGTTTTCCCCACGCGTGCTTGGAGTTAGCATGTTCTCCCCACGCATGTTTAGAATTAGCATGTTCTCTCCACGCATGCTTGGAGTTAGCACGTTGTCCACACGTGTGCTTGGAGTTAGCACATTCTCCCCACGCGTGCTTGGAGTTAGCACGTTTTCCCCACGTATGCTTGAAGTTAGCACGTTGTCCACACGTGTGCTTGTAGTTAGCATGTTCTCCCCACGCGTGCTTGGAGTTAGCATGTTCTCCCCACGTGTGCTTGGAGTTAGCACATTCTCCCCACGCGTGCTTGGAGTTAGCATGTTCTCCCCCACACATGCTTGGAGTTAGCACATTCTCCCCACGCGTGCTTGGAGTTAGCATGTTCTCCCCACGCATGCTTGGAGTTAGCATGTTCTCCCCACGCATGTTTAGAATTAGCATGTTCTCTCCACGCATGCTTGGAGTTAGCACATTGTCCACACGTGTGCTTGGAGTTAGCATGTTCTCCCCCACGCATGCTTGGAGTTAGCATGTTCTCCCCACGCATGCTTGGAGTTAGCACGTTCTCCCCACGCATGCTTGGAGTTAGCACATTCTCCCCACCCGTGCTTGGAGTTAGCACGTTCTCCCCACACGTGCTTGGAGTTAGCACATTCTCCCCACGCGTGCTTGGAGTTAGCACATTCTCCCCACGCATGCTTGGAGTTAGCACGTTCTCCCCACGCGTGCTTGGAGTTAGCACGTTCTCCCCACGCGTGCTTGGAGTTAGCACGTTCTCCCCACGCGTGCTTGGAGTTAGCACGTTCTCCCCACGCGTGCTTGGAGTTAGCACGTTCTCCCCACGCGTGCTTGGAGTTAGCACATTCTCCCCACGCGTGCTTGGAGTTAGCACATTCTCCCCACGCGTGCTTGGAGTTAGCACATTCTCCCCACGCGTGCTTGGAGTTAGCACATTCTCCCCACGCGTGCTTGGAGTTAGCATGTTCTCCCCACGCGTGCTTGGAGTTAGCACGTTCTCCCCACGCGTGCTTGGAGTTAGCACGTTCTCCCCACGCGTGCTTGGAGTTAGCACGTTCTCCCCACGCGTGCTTGGAGTTAGCACGTTCTCCCCACGCGTGCCAAGGGTTTTCTCCCACAAACCAAAACCAGGCATGTTAGTTTAACTAGAGACTAAATCAGACCAGAGCAACATGAAAAGAGACAAACCAGGTGCAAAGATGTTTGCCCTGAAATTGCACTACAGTCACTGGACAAAGTGGGTGAATGACTGTGTTGTAAAGCGCCTTGGGGGGTTCCAGGACTCTAGAAAGCGCTACATCAAATACAGGCCCTGTACCATATAAAAGTTTTTCTGCAGATAAAATCTGTCGTAGACTTGAATTCCTGCTCTAACCCCTTAAACAAAAGCGTTACACAGCCATGAATGCTGATAAACCTCCATGATCTGAGGGGCTAAAGCATGCAGGTTCGCTCGGATTCACCGATAACAAAACAAATCGTGTTTTTACTAAAGAGCAAAGCTTTTTAGTGGAGCGGAGACGTCAGTATTTATGGGTGTAGTAATAAATGCTCTGCCATCCACTCTTCAGTGACTTTATGGCTCTTTTATAACACCACCTCTCCACCGCCGCTACACCTGTAATAATTCCTGCAACCCCTCAAAGGCTTTGTCAGCTCAACATGTTATTTTAAGACATGACTGATGCCGTCTTTCTTCTTGGGATGAAAGTCTCCCTTTAGAAGCGCCAGGAGGAGTATTATTTGACAGAACATGCTCGCTCCTATTTCTGGGTTTTGTGTTCGGCTCAGTTCACCAGCTGCTCGCAGTCGCAGGAGCTAAAAGAGTCAGAGATCCCCACAGCTCTGAGATTCCAGCCCCGTTTCATGGCCAACCATCAAGCATCACCGCCGGCACGCAGACTCCGCACGCTTTTATCAACATTCACTAGAGCTTTTGTGACGAACACACATCTGTGTGTGAACTCACAAATCACACTCATGAGTGAAGTCACGAGGGAGGATGTTTTTTCTCTTAGCTAAGCAGCAAACTGATTTCTGTCGGAAATACCATTAAAGCAGCTAGATGGGGGTGGGGGTCTAGAGCTTTAAAGATGAGGGTCAAATCTTTCAAGTACAAAGTTCTGATATGATTGGTTTTCATAAGAAAAGTGACAAAGCTAGCTACATTTCTGAGGACCCTTAGCTACTTTCTGTAGAACTTTCTTCTAGATATTTCCTGCAAATTAGCAACAAAATAGCCATTTTCGCTCCGAACTGTTCTTTGAACGTTGTTTCAGCTGTCATCAAGGATATAAATGTTACAGATACAAAGGATGTCACTGGTGCTTTAGCTCACCTAGTAAGATGTCGCACTCTCATTCAGAAGACCTGGGTTTGATTCTGGATGTGAACATAGTTTATTTAGAGTTTATTTTTTACATTAATGGTATATTTTTTACAGTAAGATGCCCAAATTTTTATTTGAGACTCGCTGAACGGCATTGAATTCATAGATAAAAAAGATGTGGGTTCAACTTTCATTTTGGAACAATTTTTCAAGCAAGGGAAGGGAATGATCTGAGCATGCAGGAGGACTGACCCATCATAAACCTTTGTCGCTGTGCTGAAGAGAAAGCTACAGAACCACATTATTTAATTAATTAGCTGCGTGTTCTCCTGTCCTCTGTCCTCCGGGCCACACACACACACACACATATACACACACACACACACACACACACACACACACACACACACACACACACACACACACACACACACACACACACACACACACACACACACACACACACACACACACACACACACACACACACCCCACAAGGGACTGTCTCAGCTGTTATTTTCGTTAAGGAGTGTGCACGTACAGCATGCGCGCCTCGTGCACGAGCCTACTATTGAAGCTGCCGTTACGCTTTTGGCCTGAGGGGGCAATCGCGAGCATAAAAATTCAAAACTCCGTAAAGTCCCTTTAAAGCTACTAAAGAAAAACTGCAAAAAGAGCTAGCTCGACACCTTTATTTCATGCTTCTTAACGACGTTCTAACACGGTAAAGCTGTGACTGGTTAGGGTTCGAACCCCGACCCTACTAGCATCCATATTTTACGAGCCTTCTCTTCCTGCCACCACGAGCTCAATAAGCTCATTTTACCTTCTCTGTAAAACTCGTGGCCAGATTGACAGCCTCGTTTCACTTCTCCTTCCATCATAATAACTTTTTCTATTCATCCCTCGTTCTAAATAATTACCAGCCCTTGTGTTTTGTACGGTCACGATTATTTCCAGGTCACGCTGTGCACAAATTCAGAGTTTTGTGCAGAATGGAGCCACTTAATGAAGACATTATACTTATTGTGTGTGTCTGAGCGGCTCACGTGGGCCACGCTGTATCATTAAGATAAATGACATATCACATCTCCTGCCAAAACACACACACACACACACACACACACACACACACACACACACACACACACGCGCGGCTTACGGTTGTTTTAGCAGGAGGGCCCTTTTCTGTTTACCCCTCTGGCTCTCCTTGTCTCATCCTCTCTTTATCTCTGTCTCCATCTCTCTCTCTCTCTCTCTCTCTCTCTCTCTCTCTCTCTCTCTCTCTCTCTCTCTCTCTCTCTCTCTCTCTCTCTCTCTCTCTCTCTCTCTCTCTCTCTCTCTCTTTCTTTCTCTCTCTCTCTCTCTCTCTCTCTCTCTCTCTCTCTCTCAGCACAACATGGTAAATTGCTCCATTTCTCACTCACCATCATCCTCTCCTGCTCTTCCAGTCAACTGGTTATTAACTCCACACACATTAAACCAACACAAGCACCCCGACATTCCCCAGACGGTCCTCGTCAGCATAAACACACAGCGCCTAAACAAGCAAACTCCTGTCAAACGGACTCAAAAACAGAAACGAGTCTGGGAAATGACTCAGATAACCCCAATTTATGTCCATGTTACATTTAGCAGTTTGCTATTTTTATCAGAAACTGGCTTGAAGAGATCATTAAAAGTGTGTATTTTTGGAAGCTGATCTAATATTTGGAAAGCCGATCCTCACGAACGCCAGGAGGAAAAAACGTTCGATGAGTTTGCTGAGGGAATTTTACTTTTGTCAACTCGGAGCGTCTCTCAGAGTTATTAAGTGAATAAAGTTTATTTATATGGCGCTCATCACTGAAAGAAAAATCACAAAGTGCTTCACAATGATCAACAAAACAAATCATAAAGTCATCATAAAAGCAAAAGCAGAGCTCTGTGAGGGATGAATCAGGAGGTGGTGCCAGGCCCGACGGTACCAGCTTTTACTACACTGGGGTTACGTTTGAACCTAAACATAAAACTTCCGGTCTTTGGTTTTAGGAAACAGTGTCTAAAACAAGCTGTTTCAAATAGTTCCCATTTGTGATGTCACAACCAGGGAAAGTAGAGTATAACCACCTCTCATGTGTAGGAGAGCTGCTGCTGGAGGAGCAGTGGCTCTTCTCTGAGCTCCTCCCAGATATTGGAGCTTCTGAACTTATAGGGAGCCTAAGTCACGCCCATCTACTTCCGGCTCATGGGTCCCTGGCAGTGTTGGGAGTAACGCGGTACAAAAGTAATTAATTACTGTAATGCATTGCTTTTTGCTGTAATGTGGTAATGTAAGGCATTACAGGGAAAGAAAATGGTAATATTTACTCGGTACAATTGTCAGTAACGCGGTAATTACAATGCATTTTTAAACCCAGAATCAAGCTGCGTTTCTTAAAAATTCAAATTGGGGGAAACCCGAAAAAAGATCCAGTATCCACATATATTACGTCATTTATGGACTCAGCTTTGCGGGCAGAGAGGACGCAGTGGTAACGGCTCAAATACTCCAGCTGCGTCCTGCGCGCGGCCGCTGTAACGTTCACAAAATCGCTCCACTAAAACTAAATAATTCACCTGCGATCGTTCATATCAGTGCATGTTCTCTGGTATTCTGTACTTTTCTGACGTGCTTTGCCTCCGCTGAGTTAATCTGGGCTCCGGTGATTTCAACTCATTGCTGCTGGAGCGCCACACATGTGAAGATCCCTTTGGCTGATTATTTAGAAAGTAGGAAATCTAGGAAACGGGTTTTCTGGAAGACGGTGAAAACATGCAGCATGCAGGAAGGTTAGAGAGAGAAAGGGCCGGAAATTATTCAAATAAAATCAAGAAAACAAAACAAAGTGCTTGAAAAGAAAAAAAGTAGGTAGATTTATCCACAATACACATTTTTACCAGTGAAAAGCAATAATATATAAGCATTTAATATTTATACATGTGATAGAATCAGATCACCCCAGAAGTCAGTCCCACATCCAGGGCCGTATCAAGGCATTTGGGGACTAAGGCAAATAGGCTTGGAGCCCCCCCCCCCCCCACCACCACCACCTCACTCGCCGCTCAGTTAATCTAAGATGACAACGTGCTGAGAGTACAGTTTGTTGTTGCATTTATTACATAAACAATCCTTCTAAAGAACTGTTTTTAACAGCAATCCTAGCTCAGACACCACATCACCTTCCACCGGATGTGTCATGAGTTCACCAGGCATCAGATTACCAAACTCATACTGAAGTTGCTTTGTTGAAAGTAACTTAGAGTAATGCAAAAGTAGTGTAATGCCTTACATTTTAAAATCAGTAATATTGTAATGTAATGAATTACTTTAAAATGAGGGTAACAAGTAATAAATAATGCATTACAGTTTTGAAGTAACTTGCCCAACACTGGTCCCTGGAAGAACGGAAAAAATGAACGCAAGTAAACGGGGCAAAAACGCTATTTTCTATTTCTGCTTCTTATGTGCAATGGATTTCATATGATGAACGTGGATTTTAAAGACACATTTCGATACCAAGAAAGCGCCTAATTTTAAATGTGGTGCGACGGCGGCACAGGAGTTAAGTGCTCGCCCCGTAATTGGAAGGTTGCAGGTTCGAGCCCCGCTCAGTTTGTGGCTGTCGTTGTGTCCTTGGGCAAGACACTTAACCCACCTTGCCTGCTGGTGATCGGAGGGACCGGTGGCACCAGTGTTTGGCAGCCTCGCCTCTGTCAGCTGTGGCTGCATTGTAGCTCATCCCCACCAGTGTGTGAGTGTGTGTGTGTGAATGGGTGAATGACTGATTGTGTTGTAAAGCGCCTTGGGGGGTTCCAGGACTCCAGAAGGCGCTACATCAAATACAGGCCATTTACCATTTACCAAATGGCAGGAACCGTTGTTTTAGGTTTTGTGTGGAAACACGTTCAGGACTACAAATACGCATCATCAAAGTGACGTCATGGAACCAGACACGGAGAAGAACAGAGGGAAAATGGCTGTAACTTCAGTGGACTTCAAATCTTTCCTTCAGGAGGAAAGAACCACCATCTGGTCATGTGGTAAGTAGCAGCTACGCTAGGGGGGAGGAGATTCTGTGGCGATGTCACATATGCAACGTGCCAAACTTTTACAAGCTGATAAATCTCAGAGTATGTGACCTTTGACTTGCGTTCATTTTCTCATTCTTCCGGGGACCCATGAGCCCTATTGACCCTTTGCACTCAACATAACGCCACTCATGGGACCGTCCCCTTTGCCGTATAGGACAGCAGAAAAACTAGTCAAAACAAGCCAGTTTTAGCCTTCCATCACATTAGTTGATTTCAGACTAAAATGCTAATAGCTTGCTGCACGGTTGGCAGCACTAACAGACACAGGTGTAAACAGGTGGAGATGACCAGCAGTGGCCAATCAAACTAAACAGCAATCCTCGATGTAATCGCGTTTTACCAGGTTGGATTAACGTTCATGTATTTCATGAGGAAGACAGGGAGCTGAAACGATAAATGTGACTGTTACATGAAACGGCTCATTCTGGAAGGTACTGAAAATGTCAAGAATTAAGCTGCTGAGATTGTTGAGAGGGAATTAGTGCAAAGAACTTCATGAACGTATTTGGTGTTAAACTAATATAACTTCTAAAATAATGCCATAGTACGTTCCCTTTAAATCAAACGGTAAATAAAAATCTCCAGGGAGTTTCCAAAACGTCTTAAAAGGTTTGCCATGGTTCTTGCAGGAATTCTGAGCATCCTCACGGAGTCGTTCTCAATTTAGTCGGTGTCGCGTCGGCATCGTCTGAGCTGCAGATGGGATTCCAGCTGCTGACAGATGGAGGCGACCTGCATTCAAGCCTTGCAGAAACATGAGATGAATTAGCATCTTCACAGCTCCAAAAGCTCTAAACGTGAGGAGTTACATCAGAAGCAGTGCTGGTGCTGGTTTGAAACGACCCCTGGGTGAGCTTTTAAAGACAAAGCCTGGTTTTTACAGAACAAGAGCAGCTAAACATTAGCCTGGCAAGCCAGACTAAATAAATGCATTCTTTGCAAAGCAAGAATTTGGTCTAGTTCTCTAGACTAGCTAAACGTAAAAGAATTAGCATTTCAGCCTCAGAAACTGAACACTACGTTTGGTATTTACAATGATATTTAGACAGATTAACTTCTGCTTAGAGAATAAAAAACAGATAACTCAGACTTTTCTGTTTAATGGGGATTTATCTTGTTTTTATGAGTTTAAATCCTCTGGTGGAACTTGTACGTCAGGTTTTTCAGTCGTTTATTGTGTTGCTAATGTGCTTTTTCCTGGATTTACTGAAAAGACACCTAATGAGGATGCAACCAAAACGGAATAAACAAGTTTGACGTGTTTGTTTTCGGAGCGGCAGCTGAGGAAAACTTCCTCTCAGTGTTGGTGCGACTAACGAGCTTGTTTGAATTTAAATTGCTTCCTTAGAAAAAAGAAGAAAGAGTGCGCGGGTCAGTGCCAGGGAGTCCGAGCGGGCAAATTTACCCCAAATGGACGACACATTTTTTTGTTTTTTTAAATTGCCGCATCACTAATTTAAAAATAAAAACACGGGGACTGAAGAGGCCAGACATTCACAGTTGATGCTGATAGGTTCACCTGACAACCACACAACAATAATCAGGTGAATAACGAGGTCCAGCTCCTGCCACAGAAGGATGAGGAACACTGAGAGGAAACGTCGACAACAGAGAGAAACCCAAAGGGTTGATCAGTGGCTGAGCTTCTGTAATCCAAAACACGAGTGATGCTCTTGACTCATCAGCCATGAAAACAAGGGTCATCTCAAGAGTAGTGGAGATTAATATACATACATACATACATATATATATATATATATATATATATATATATATATATATATATATATATATATATATATATATGTATGTATATATATATATATATATATATATATATATATATATATATATATTCATATATATATATATACATATATATATACATATACATATATATATATATATATATATATATATATATATATATATATGTATATATGTATATATATGTATGTATATGTATATATATATACATATATATATACATATACATATACATACATATATACATATATACATATATATACATATATATTCACACATATACTAGGGTTATTATACACATATATTAGGGTTGGGCGATATATTTAATTTTTAAACAAGATACAAGATGACTTTATATCTGTATATCGATATAACTGGTCAAACTGCTATGCTAGCAATTAGCTGCTATTCTAGAGACATGTTCTAAGCAGTTATTACATGTATTCTCACAATTTTGCTCATCTGAGAGCCTCTGAGTAAATGTGCTGCTCTAAACTTTGCATTTGGTGTCCTGGTTTTTTATTATTTTGGGATGTTCAACGCCAACAGAGTTCTGTTTTTCCACCCTGCTTGTGCAGAGAGACGAGCCAAACCCCTCCCACCCCTGTGTAATGAGGAAACATCTATGGATAGCCGGAGTGGCCAAATTACCTCAAACATATTGTAAGGGTTTGAATAGTAGACTATAGAGCTCCGGGAGTTGACGTCACTTCTCCCGGCATGCAACAGTTCAAATCGAACGGCGCCATCTTGGCAGGCAGAAGCCCGCAGCTGGACTATTTGTTATTGTTAGAAAACTCAATCAAACCGTAAATATGGTAGATTCCTGTTGTGCCCCAGGATGCCAGAACAGATAAGGGAAGAGCCTTCTACAGGATTCCCCAAGATCCGGAACGCCGCAAATGTTGGATCATTGTAATGAAGCGTGCTAGCCTCCAGGCTAAAATGAAGCTGTGGGGTCCCGAGAGTAAAGGTTTTCGCTTATGCAGCGACCGCTTCATATCAGGTACTTAAACCAACGTTTCCTCAACTGTGTATGGTATTTGTTTTAAATGCTTTTATTACGATTCTTAGTGGGCTTCTTAAACTTATTTTAGCGTGGCTTTTTCTGTCTTATTACTCATAGCAACGAGTAAACGTCACGTAAAACGTGGCCTCGTGAGTTCTGCGTGCTGCCGTTTACGTGTTTTATGATCACAGCAATTAACCGGCTAAGCTGTATTTCATTTTTAAGCAACGGTTGATCAATTGTCAGATCACACATAAAAAGCACTTTGGATTGCTATTTTCTGTCTCACCGAGTCAGATCTCAGACAGATCCTGAGACGCTCCTGCCTGACATTTTTATTTTATTCACGGAAAAAAATCAGACTAGTGATTTCTCTTGACGTTCAGTTTATACATTCAAACAGCACAGCACTCTGTTTAACGATGCTCCGGAGTAGGATGAGGGGAAATTAACAAGGAAATTATAAATTTCAAATTCGGTAAGAGGTCCGCTCTGACAGCTTCTGGCGTTTTAAAAAGTATCCCAGGGGCACGGTAAGGGTCGGCGATGTTTAGTCTATTTAATTTCTGACTATATAAAACGATTTCTTCGGTTTTAAAGTGTGAAGTAAACTCCGACGAAGTAAAATCCAAGCCGATCCCGTTCATTCTGTTTACCTTTGTTGCCTGCCAACATGGCGTCTACTCTCTGAGAGTCACGTGACGTCTGGAGCTCTATTGGGTTAATGTTTTATTTTGAAGGCGAGCTCAACGGGTGAGAAATGTTGTTCCGTTTTTTTCACCGGAGCTAACGCAGGCGTTTAAAAACACTTAGAACATACAGCACCAGTGTTGGGAAAGTTACTTTAAAAAAGTAATTAGTTATAGTTAATTATTATTTGTCAAAAAAGTAATTCAGTTACTAACTGAGTTATGAGATTATAAAAGTAACTAATTACCAAAAAAACTACTTAGTTACTTTTTTCATTAAAGAATGCAAGAAAAATGGGTTCCCCACTTAATTAAACTTCCTTAATTTACTATAAATGACTACAATAGTGAAATATGAATGACTGATGACTGGAACATAATAAAATGTATGTCCAAATGTTTTTTATAAACCTGAATAATTTAAATAAATAAGCACTTAACAGGAGGAACTACTAACAGGAGCATTACACTAATCTAGACTATTAAAAGGTCACTGTGTGATATTTAACAAGACCCCGATCAGCTAAAATTTAAAATAGCAAATAGAAACACCTGTAAAGGTTCCCAAGCCTTTAAATGGTCTCTCAGTCTAGTTAAATTACAGAAATGAATGTAATTTTGTACAGTATTTTAATTTTTCCAGCTTCACATAATTGTGTGTTTTTAGCAGCATTTCTGTTGCTGCTAATCTAGTAACGGTCAAATAAATAAATAAAATCCTTTAAAATGACACTAGAAGAGGCACAAGCCTGATGGAGGACTTACATTTACTAACCTGGGTCAGACCCAACCACAGAAGCTGGGTGGTGAACACACACAGGTAGTTCTAATAACACCTGAGCTCCATGACGTCTGAGACTGATGCATCAGTGTTACAGCGGGACTAAAGACATGATCAGAAACAGGTTACAGCTGGATGATCTAGGAAGGTAGAAGATCAGGACACCTGAGCGGTGAACAGGTGAGCGGACCTTCGGGACGTCCCGCTGTCACGCTAAGAAGGGCACGGCTGCAGATCCACACCTGCAGCCGTAGATTTTCATCACATCTTCCTCGTTCTTCACGGCCGTGATGCTCTTGGATGAAAACATTTACACCTTTAGCTCCTGATCAGCTGATGTCAGCTTCAACACACCACGCTGCTTAACGCACGCATTTCCTTATCAGTTACAGAAACGATCGTATTAGCTGGCTCACGTTTGAGCTAGCTCGTTGTTAGCACTAGCTACAGCCGGTTGTTTACGACATTTGTAATTCTTACAACTAGAAGCAAGAAAACGCTCTAATTTTCTCTAATAGTTCCTCATTAACTCGTTAAAGAGCACTCACTGAAAATTAAAAGATTTAACGTGTTACTGGGAGGTGTTTTTTTTTATAGTTTTAACTTTTTACAATTTGAAAAATCTTTGCAAAACATTTGCACCAAAACTTCAGAAACTTCTTTACTCTTATGAAACCTCTTAAGCTGCCTTCTAAACACTTTCTTTGTTTTCTTTCCTTATCTTTATTTATAAAAACCTTTCCAGGTGAAAATTTTGACACCGTAAAAGTTCTGCTTAAAATCAATGACATAAAAACATAAACATAAAAATTCCCACGTGAACGGTCTGTTATTCCCATCACGGACTAGTGCTCGGCAACGACGCATTAAGGAACCGAGAAAACCCGTCAGAAATGTGCTTTTCGGCTCTACTGACCAACGGTCGTGCTGAGTTTTGGCCGATTCCACTGATTTTCAGACCAGTGAGTGATCAGCACCACTCTCTTCTTCCATCAGACACCGACGGCAAACCCGTCCAGAAATCAGAACGGCTGGATTTCATTCCAGGAGCGTTTAACGGCTTAGCGGAACGATTAGCCCCACGATTCATATTCCGTTTCAGGAGACACTTTAAAGGCTTGAGATGTGCTTTCAGCTGGATTGAAGCATCACGTCTCCCTTCCTTTCCTGTCACTCTCTCTTTACTTTCCTCCCACTCTCCATGTCTCATCATGAGTGTCATCAGCACCCACTCCGGCTGACGCCTGTTAATATGGCAACGCTATTGTCTGCCCATTTGTTGCTGCTGTCTCCATTGTTTGCTCTCACACTTGACAAATTCATCAGAAAAAGAAGGGAATAAAAGGGGAAAATGGCTGCAAATAGTGCAGTTTTTGCACAATTGACTGTAAGTCTGGCTTTGTCTTCAAATGGTGCACAGAATGGGAGCTTGCTGGGCTAATTCTGCACATTAATCATCTATTGGGACATAAACTAGCAGAGCCTTGGCCTTTAAAGACCAGCTGCTATGCCTCCCAGTTTTCCGTGTGTGAAACTTCATTAATCAAATGTTTGTAACTGGAAAGGATGAAGGATGGAAAGATGAAACCCCCCCCGGCCGAAGGATAACGTGTACCTTTGCTCTGCGGAGGGTTCTGGCTGCGGTCTCGGAGGATGTTGATCTGATAGACGGCTCCGTACGGCTCGAACAGCTCCTTTAGCTCCTTCTCTGACCAGGAGCGTGGGATCTGACCCACAAACATCTTGATGGCGTCCGGGTCCGGCTGGTCCGAGTGCTCCAGCGCCCCGTTCATCTTACCGGCCGTGCCGTTACTGTTGGAGGGGAGGGGAGAACATCACGTCAAAACAAAACAGCAAATCAACACCTCAGAGAACTTAAAACACCAGAGGTTTGTGGGAATTTTGGACGAAATGGTTCTTAGACCTCCCAGAGGAAAACCTCCCAGTTCCATTATCCCAGTGTTCCCTGTTCAGCCGGACAAGAGTTGTGTTTGCTGGCAAGAAGAAGCGCGAGGATGCTAAATCCGCTGTGAGCCGCAGCTCGGACGTATAAGAAACGTAATGTTGTGATGGTCTGATGTCATTTCCTCTCATGTTTGTACGTGTCCCGGCGAATTATAAATAATGTGCTGAACTTTGGTTTGAAGAAAACTAAATCACAATTTCTGCTAGAAAAATGATTGTAATGACATTTTTCCCGAAGCTGGTCAGCCCAACAAATAAAGATGTTTGTTATGGAAATTTTATATTTCATTGCTTTAATCCTATTCGCAAACGTCCTGAAGCATGCTCACACACACACACACACACACACACACACACACACACACACACACACACACACACACACACACACACACACACACACACACACACACACAACTCACTCACATTCTTATCTATTTGTTTAAATCAACTCTGTGATCAGATGTTCGGGGCATTTTGCCTCGTGCATGTGCCACAGTTATAACTGGTTGGCTTGTCTTAACGTGTCTCTCCTTCTCTCTTCACTACAGGAAATGGGTTTATTGGTAAACATATTGATAAAATCCATGACATCATTCGGACCTTCGAAAGCCGGGGTCCCATCACCTCGCGGCGCCAAGAGCTGATGCCGGAGTACTGTCGACAACCTAAATCTCCTCCAGCGCTGAGCTTACGCTGGGGGTCGGTGTGAGGATCTTGACGTCGCTGGGAGGGGACGCGGATCCACGAGCTACTTAAGAACTGAGTGGAGAGATTTGGTGAGACAAGTTTGTTGTTTGTTAGAAAATCCTAGGTGATCAGAAATAAACTGGTATAGTCTACCGTGAAAGGAAGTTGAACAGATTCCAGGAATGCTGTATTGGCTTGGTTTTGTGCATTGTAGCCGAAATTAGAAATGCATTTCTGCTGTTGATAAGTAGGCCGGTGTGATAACTACTGACATTAAAGTGGTGACGTCCGCCGTGAATGGGATGGTTTTGACAGGTTTGGCTTGGTTTTTGAGCGTTTTAGCCAGAGAAATAGAAACGTGCTCTCGTTATCTGTTGTTGTTTGTTTGTCTTAAATGTTGTCTGCTTTAAATGTTGCTCGAATGACTGAGAGAGTAATTCAGTTTTTCTGTGTTTGCATTGAAAACAGTTCATTAAAGAGCAAGTCACCCCAAATCAACTTTTTTTTAATTCTGATCAACTATATAAATGCGTGTCTAATCGTGCTGCAGACACGTGTAGTCAATAGTTTAGCACTTTAGTGCATTCTAGTTAAAATTTTAATTTTCTGCCTAAAACTGTCAGTCTTGTGCCGTTGTCAGGTAAAAAGTCTGCACTGCATTTGAATTCATATCTGCCATCGCTATTGGCTAAGAGGTACCTTAGAACGTTAGCTGGTACCATATGATGTCACAATGTCATTGAGAGCCTGTGTGTGCGTATTTGTTAGCGGCTCCGCCCTCTCGGTCTGCTAGGCAACAGCATTTGTTGCATTTTTCAAACAGGAAGTGGGCGTGGAGTGAGAATCTGGTAGGGGGTGACTTGCTCTTTAAGGAACAGCTTAAAGTGACAAGCGATGACCTTAAAATATAATCTCTACTTTTTTTGATAGTTTTCACTAATTATTGATAGCAATCAATAGGAATGTGTTTTTTCTATGTGGTCCAGCCCGGGACCTTCAAATCCATATATGATCTTTGGCTTTCCTCATGGGAACCCCCGAACTAAAATCACCCACAAAAGCAGTTCTGTGTTTAAAAGCCGTTACAAGGATGTTCATTTAGACATCTTTAATTAAAAAGTGTTTTATTGGTGAAAATAATCAATAGACAGGAACTGAAGCATGGAGCTTAAGCCTGTTGCTAGGCAGGGTTGGGTCCGGCTAATGGGTCTTTTCAATCACCATCAGCGTCATCCGACATCATTTCAGCAGACGTGCTGGAAAAAAATATATCAATTACCAGCCGGCACTGTAGAGTGGCTTTAAATAATTGCATAGTATTAGATGTGAGACTGAAATAAAGGGGGAAAATGTCCAAACCCCCACAGAGATGAAGGCAAATTCTCTGAATCCACAAAAGAACACTTTCAGGACTCTTTGGCTTAATTGGAACGTTCAAGAAGCGCATGAGCCGAACGTGGAGGGAGGCCGGAACACAACATGACAAATAAAACTCACATTTTGACTCACAACGGCGAGCAGAAAGCTTCTAAAGCGTCTTTCACACCATCACAAGGACACGGAGGCTCAGCCAGAGCCACGCTAATAAAACTCCTCACCGCCGGGCGACACCGCTTTTACAGCCCGATATCCCCGAAGCTGGCGGTTTCTATATAAACTGACCTGACACATCAGCAAAGTGACATTTCACTCTGGTTCTAAATGTGGATTTCTGATGGAGGAGATGTGGGCGAAGCATCTTCAGAGACGCAGCGACTCTCCACCCAGAGGATCCTCTCCCTCTCCGTTTTACAGGTGAAACACAACATCTGTGTGGCCCGTTTCTGGGCTGACAGAAGACACGGACGGCAGCGAGAGATGGACGCATGCTCGGGGTGGACGTGCAGCTGCGGACCACCGAGCTGCACCAGAGAATGTTTGTGTTGATGAAAGGACGCTGGCGACGCTGTGTGCAGCATGCTAATGTGGGCTTTTTGTGTGGGATTAGGTTTGCAGAACCAGTACAGTAGACCTCCAGGCCATCTAACTGCACACAGATGCTTAAACGCCCATCAGTCTGGTTGCATTTCAACATCTGGAATGAATATAAATGGAGGTGAAAGGCACTCGCCCTGTTCCACAGCATAGAAACCACACTTATCTTCACTAAACACACTCGTCCGACCAAGCGTTTCGAATACTAACTCACGCCGGCCTCCTTTTAATCTCCCCATGCAGGTGATAATGTTTTTGCCTGCATCTGTTCACCAGTAAAGTACCCTTGAACCACTGAACATCCTTTAATAAAACTCTCAGAAAGGAATCACCAGATGTGCAAACAAACAACTCATGGAGTTAATGAGTGTTTCTCAATGCCAAGGAACCTCGCCTTGATGTCTTGGCCCCGCCCCGGTTGCCTAGGAGATACGTCATCAGTAACCGCCAAGACGTGTTCCAATGTTCATGTTCTACTGAGGCGTGTGTTCTCCGTTTGTTAGCCGTTTAGCTAACTGAGGGAGGATACACTGGAGGTGTCTTGTAGCCTAGCCTTGGTCAAAAATTACCCAGAATACACCGCAGTATTTTCTAAAGGACGGTGGATCAGAAGCCGGCAGCTACTTCGGGGACAATTTTCAAGTTTAAAAGTAAGTCAGCTAATTTAAAATGTTTTTTTTAGATCAAAAGAAGTTATCTGTGGTTGGTTAGTAGCTTAGTAGTTGCAGCTTCGCTGGCTAGCGGGTAGTAACTCACTTATATATTTAATTTAATAAACATATACACAATTTAAAAGTAAAAGGCTCGTTATATTTTTACATTGAAACTAATACGTATTAAATTTTACGTTATCTCCCGTGTCACGTGACGTTACATGACCGCCGTGGAAGCCGCTGTCACGTGATGCAAGTCTGTTCCATTTAACCGTTTTCTTTGACCAAGGAAGGACCGCGTCCTCGTAAGCAAGGCGCCTTGACATCGAGAAACACGCACTGAGTCAGTCCAATCCAAGATGGCTGCCACAACCCAGAAAACCTTTGAAGTTAAACTTAAAATAGTAAATGAGTAACAGTGAGTGAAACAGTGAGTCTCCTGCTGGTGTTATGGCAGCTGAGGGTCATTTACGACACACGTGCGACTGCTTTGCCTAAAACCTTTGGCCTTGTTGTTAACCTGGTTCGTTGGTAAACAACAACCTCTTCATGGGCTTGAACAAAAAAACAAAAAGGGATCATTAGACAAATGTCTACAAATGATGACTGTTTGGAGTCAACCCCATCCAAGGAGGCCGCCACGGGTAAATGACCTCAGCAAACACAAAAACGGCTACAAATCAGTCAGTTACACACCCTCGGCTAAGAGGTCATGTGCTAGTAGCCGAGTGCTGAGTCATGGTGCCTGATGTCACTTTCAGGATTTGACCAAAACAGCTCCATGAGGGTATCTCAGTTGGTAACTGGCTTTAGAGGCGTCGAGCGAATGCTAGGGCCGCCATCTTTGATTCAAAAACACAAAGATAACAAATACAGGGACTCAGCAGTGAGGTAAGATGGACACAAACAAGCTAAGTGTTGGGAAGTTTCAAGGAAACACATCCGCCATCATCGTCAGTGGTCTGCTCAAAATGGTGAAAATCCAAAGTCAACAGCAACGCAGCTTTGGTGCTGTACTCCCCTCCTCTTATCCTCCACATCAGACAGAAGTTACATTATTAAAAGAGGCAAACGCAAAACAAAGACAAACGCTTGGTTAGCTGACAACTCTAATGCCACATCATAGGGTTAGGGTTTCTCAGCAAGAGAAAAGGAGTGAAGGAGGAAAACGGTGAGACTGGGGGGAGGGAAACACATCCAGACCTTTGAACGCGGGCCATCCATCTTTTGCAGTAAGAGCCGAGGCGCACAGCAGAAACGCCAAATTCTTTAAAGGACTTAAAGGACATGTCAAATAAAAACGCCAGCACCGAGGAAGGAGTCAACGAGCCAAACCCGTGCCAACAGTCCTCAGGGCAATGACCGCTCCCCGTTAAGCTGTCCGATGAATCGCTCGGGCCACGGTGCCGAGGGAGTCCGGAGGAGAGGAGAGGAGGGAAAAAGGGAGGGAAGGGCGGCGGCGGTGATAAGTCGAAGCCTTCCTCTCTCACAGGTGGACGTTAGGACACCTAAACGACGGAGGCGACAGATCTAGGCAAGCCTTGGTGGTCAGTGGGTTCGAGCAGCAGCACATCATTCCTTTGCCCTCTGACACACACACACGCACAGCTGATGTGTGTGTGTGTGTGGAAGCAAATAACTGGAGACAAGCCCTCATTGTTGGCCGTTTGAGCGAGGCTTGCGGGGACTGAGCGAGTTCACGGGGGAGACGACACAATAACCAGTGTCAGGGAAGCGCCTTCCTGCTCCGGGACACTGTCCGCCATTCACGCAGACCTCTAAGACAATGGACGGCCTCTCACTGGAGGTCGCCAGGCGTACGCATGCTCACAGAGCCGTCTTTACCCGAGGAGGTCGGGATGCAGGTGACTCTGAACGCCGCCGCGGCCAGGAGTGACAAGGTGTTATCGGAGGCCCACTGAGCTTCAGCGTGTGCACCAACATGTTAGTAGAAATGCGTGGAGCTCAGCGGGAGTGTCCTCGGGCTTGGATTAAGTCGTTGAGAGGCTCCACGCCTGCCACGGCCTCTCCATCTCCCTCCCTCTTTCCCTTCTTTTCTATCTCTCCCTCTCAATTTGAGCCAATTGTTTGCCTTAATGGCTTAAGTGTTGCTTCCATCACTCCAGTCCCCTGCAGCACAGAGGCCACGACTGAGGGCTGATCTGCACTCAGACTCTGAGCACGTACGCGTGCTCAGTCACAGCGCTAAGGAAAGTGTCTGGATGGGCCTTTGAAGCAGCTGCTGAGGGCTGTTATTCCCACATCTGACACTTACATTAGACACAGGCTTGTTGGAGCTACAGCGGCGCCACACTGACCATAAAACCTTCAGGTACTTTCCTCTTTATTTACAGGTCCTTTAGACTCTTTGGACTTCTTCAGAGAAGTTGTCAGTGGTCTCGCTTCAGAGAATAACAGAAGTGTTCCCGGAGGGAGTCTCCGAAGTGCCTTGGAACATTTGGGTTCCTAATTTCCCTGCAGAGACTCACGCTTTGAATTTGCTCAAAACATCAACTTGGGAAAGCCGTCGGAATCGTTTCCATAAGCTTCGACATCCGTCTGATTGATTAGAGACCCAAAAACACCTAATACTAAATAACTCAATCAATCAATCAATCAATCAAATTTTATTTGTATAGCACCTTCTACAACATTATCCGAAGCCCAAGGTGCTGAACAACATCATTAAAAGAAAAACATTCTCAATACATGGGCATAAAAGCACGATAAAAACATAAAATCATAAAATAGCAAGCAAACAGCATTACAGAAAAGAGATATTGGAATAAGACCAATCGATTAAAAAAAAAGTCAGACAAAATAAAATCAAGCATCCGGTATAAAAAGAAGAATAGTTAAAACCATAAAGTTAGGGCAATTCAAGTGACTCTAGCGCTGAAACGCAATCAGATAAAAATGAGTCTTTAAACGAGACTTAAAAACTTGAAGGGATGGTGCCTGCCTAATGCTCAGTGGCAATTCGTTCCACAGAGTTGGAGCCAAAATATAAAAAGCACAACTACCCCTCGATCGAAACTTCGACCGGGGGACCACCAGAAGTTCCTGCTCGGCTGAGCGAAGAGCCCGAGATGGAGCATACCTGTTCAAAAGCGCAATAATATACGAGGGGGCACTGCCCTGGAGGGCCTTATAAACGAGAGTTAAGATTTTAAACTGAGCTCGATATTTTACCGGGAGCCAGTGCAGAGCAGCCAGCACTGGGGTAATGTGCTCTCGACATCTAGTGCCTGTCAGGAACCTAGCCACAGAGTTCTGCACAAACTGGAGCCGTGCAACCGTGCACTGGGCCAGACCAGCATACAGAGCGTTGCAGTAGTCCAGCCGAGACAGGACAAAGGCATGCAACACAGACTTCAGATGAGCTGAAGTTGTGGACAAATAAAGACACGATGAGAACACTTTCTGAAAATACCGCACAGGCTTCTCAGAGATCGTACGCAGATCGTTTTGCAGTTTGGAGAAACGCCGAAGCACGACACAGCGACTCAGTTTACCTTTAACTGGAAATTTAGATATTGTTGTGAAATGTTACGTTTCCAACACGTAACCCGGACCTGCAGCCCGGCAAGGAACTGGTCCCATGACACATGGTGGATCTTTACAGCGTGTTACTTCAGTGCTAAGCATGCACCAGACCACGGACTGTACCCAGGTCTTCAGGACAAAGGACAGTAGATGTTAAAAACCTTCTGACACTTTCGTATTCATATGATAATACATCGATTATCAGTTCCAGAGTAAAGTGAAGCTAACAGACCTAAGAATTACGATAAAGTAGTTTATTTTATGCATTTTCAGTCTTTTTCCTTCTCAAAAGGACATTATGGAAGTGTGACAGCCAAAACATGAATAGAAATAATAAATGTCTTCTTCATACGTTCTCCTGCAATGCCCTGGTCCTGTAGAATGAGCCCTGGCATTTTTACTGTGATTGTCTGTTTTTCTGTAAAATCAAAGAAAAAGAGAGATGCTCGGGTCGAGCAGGCTGCTTCATGCGCGTTCACGCTCAGGCATCGCCCGTAGCATTTGCTATCCGTAGCTTTAGCAGCAGAGAGAGAGGCAGTGCCACTTTGTCGCTGTTCCTAACGCCTAGTGACAAAGCTAGCTACATTTCTGAGGACCCTTAGCTACTTTCTGTAGAACTTTCTTCTAGATATTTCCTGCTAATTAGCAACAAAATAGCCATTTTCACTCCGAACCGTTCTTTGAACGTTGTTTCAGCTGTCATCAAGGATATAAACGTTACAGATAAAAAGGACGTCACTGGCGCATTAGCTCACCTAGTAAGATGTCTGACTCTCATGCAGAAGACCTGGGTTTGATTCTGGATGTGAACATAGTTTATTTAGAGTTAATTTTTTACATTAATGGTATATTTTTTACAGTAAGATGCCCACATTTGTATTTGAGACTCGCCGAACGGCATTTAATTCACAGATAAAAAAGATGTGGGTTCAACTTTCATTTTGGAACAATTTTTCAAGCAAGGGAAGGGAATGATCTGAGCATGCAGGAGGACTGACCCATCATAAACCTTTGTCGGCTGTGCTGAAGAGAAAGCTACAGAACCACATTATTTAATTAATTAGCTGAGTGTTCTGTCCTCTGTCCTCCGGGTCACACACACACACACACACACACACACACACACACACACACACACACACACACACACACACAAGGAACTGTCTCAGCTGTTACTTTCGTTAAGGAGTGTGCACGTACAGCATGCGAGCCTCGTGCACGAGCCTACTATTGAAGCTGCCGTTACGCTTTTGGCCTGAGGGGGCAATCGCGAGCATAAAAATTCAAAACTCCGTAAAGTCCCTTTAATAAGTAAAACTGTGAAAATGAAAGTGTTTGGGGTGTAATTTAGCTGGAGAGATTCAAGACTAAACGAGGGCTGCAACATATTTATTTATGAGAACACTGGTCCCTTTATGTTGTAGTTTGATTAATGTACAAAGAATCTGAGAGCAAAAGCAGCGTTTGACAGACTCAGAGGGAGTTTTTGGGTCACGTTGTGGTAATTGTAGATTCAAGGACATGTGTAGGCGGGCTTTCAGTGCTCCACATTCCTCCAACGGCCCACAAACACACATCAGGTTGATTGGTGGTTCCACGCTGACAGCATGTCAGACGTTATCTGGCTCGTAGTGTTAGCCTACAAGTCTTTTATTGTGTGTGTTTGGAGAGGCTCATAGAAGCAAGAGGCTACAGCTAATAGACCAGCGGACCTTGAGTTCTGCACTAAAACGGATTCTTGACAAACCACCTGTCATTCAGACGCCCGGCGACCTGATTGTGAATCGACTCTACGAGTGCTGTTAGTCTAACTCGGAGAGGAGCGGCTCGTTAGCGAAGGAGGCACGGTTCAGCAGCAGCAGACCGTTCATTTAGGTTTCATTCAGCAGGCTGGCTTGTCTTCTATCACTGGATCTAACAAAAATCAGCTCTTATGGAACCAAACGACCGGGTTCTGATCTCTTTCTTGACTAGCAGGTCAAGTGCTGGTAGAACAGATTTTAATCTGCTAATCTGACAGAAGCGAGCACTGAAATTAACTCAGCAAAAATAGATAAATAAAAACTACACCAAACAGAAACATATCTAAAATATGGGGATGTTTGACCCAAATGTTAATTACCTTACATCAGTGTCACTTCAATCAATCAATCAATCAATCAATCAATCAATCAATCAATCAATCAATCAAAGCTTTATTTATAAAGCACCTTCCGCAACCCTGTCAGGAAGCCCAAGGCGCTGAACATGGTTCAGTTGAAGGTAAATATATTGAATAAATCAAAAATAAAAGCAATTCAAATTACAAAATACAAGTTACAAAATAGGTGAAACATTCTGGTACAGGACAAATGTGTAAAACAATGATAGAGTGAACCAATGAAAACTGTGAAATAAATTCAACATAAAAGAGGGCCAAAATCATTCAGGGAACGCCAAGCGGAGGAGGTGTGTTTTTAGGCGACAAAGACTGGCAGAGATGGGAACAGCCTAACTGAGGGTGGCAACTGGTTCCAGAGTGACGGTGCTAGGACTGAGAAAGCCCGGTCCCCGCGAGTATGACACCTAGACCGAGGGACAGCGAGCAGGCCTTGGTCAGAGGAGCGCAGAGCGCGTGATGGGGAGTGTCTGTTCAGGAGTGTGGCCAGATAGGGGGGAGTACCACCCTGGATGAAATTGTAAACAAAGACGAGGATTTTGATTTGTGAGCGATAGCGAACCGGAAGCCAGTGCAGGGAGGCCAGAACTGGACTGATGTGGTCCCGTTTCCTGATCCCAGTCAGGAACCTGGCTCAACTTCACTATTTATATTACTAATAATTGTAGCGTTAAGGATTGACTGCAAATATGTATGTATGGGCTGCATGGTGGCGCAGTGGTTAGCACTGTTGCCTCGCAGCACGAAGGTTGCAGGTTCGATACTCGGCTGCGGCCTTCCTGCGTGGAATTGCGTGTTCTCCCCATGCATGCGTGGGTTTCCTCCGGGAACTCCGGTTTCCCCCACAGATCACAACATGCCCTATAGGTTATAAACTGTAAGTCGCTTTGGATAAAAGCGTCTGCTAAATAAATAAACATAAACATAAAATATATTAAATGATCAATAAGATGTGATAATTCAATATTGGTCTTTGGATGTTTAATCAGAAGCCTTTAGTTTCTTTGACTTATTCAGGGAACACACACTTCATATGAATCCAGACAGATCAAGAATATAGTTATAAAAATGATTTTAACACCATTTCCCTAAACTAAACGATTGTACACGACAAAGTATGAATGATAGTTGTGTAGATAACAGATGATGAATGAGTGATGGAATGGAAGCTAGATGTTTTAGCAGAACCTTTCGTAAGTATCTGAGAGAAACAGTGGAGTCTGGGTTGTAAAATCTATTTGGCTGTTTGGTTTGATAAGCTAAAGATTGGTTTATAAAACCATCCGACGCAATTTGTGCCGAGTCTACGCACCCTTGTGCGGAGATCCCTGTGCGATCCAGGGGGTCAAGAGGTCAGGATGGACACTGCCGGTGGTGTGAACCTCTAGGTACCAAGAAGTCGTAAATTAGCTCTGAAACGACCCGTCTAGTCTGAGATACCTCCAGGTGACAGCAGGAAGCTGAAATGCTTGTTTTGCGTCTAAGGCTGTTAGGTGGCTGTAATCACTCGCAAGCGTACAGAGAGGATTTGACCTTGGGGCCAAAAGATAGGATGGTCTCAAATGCCTCCTCACCGGTTTGGCCGAACCAGTAGGAAGCTGTAAAACTGACTAGATCAGGAAGTAATTCCTGTTTTCATTAACTCATTCACCGCCAACGACGACTAAAGTCGCCATTTGCATGTTTTTACTGTGTGGGCGTCGGACGAGCCCCCGCACCGTGGGAACAAACATCTCAGCTCTAAAGCTGATCTTCAACCACGTACGTCACATGATCAGGGAGCAGAACATCCATGTGTTAGGAGATCGTTTTGGGCCGCTGCTGTAAAAAAAAATTGAGGCATAATGTACATTAAATAATAACCAAACCAAATGAAGAACAAATGGCTTTATGAACACTAATCGCTGCAGAACAGCTGACGGGCCGACTCATGAGGACAAACCTGGAGTCTAATTCTCTGAATCCACAGAAAAACGCACAATTCTGGTTTGTCTGCAGCTTCTAGAATAAAAGAACCTGCATCAGGTGAATCACTGGCAATCTAAACACTTTTACCCTGACAAGGTAACCCGCTGAGTGTCTGCTTTCAGTTCTTATTCACCTGTTTGGAAATAATCACCAGCTGGTGCTGCTTTTTGCTGCATCGGTCCCCGCAGACGTTTAGGAGTAAATCTAAAGTCTTTTGCTGCATTGATTTAAAAAACGAAAGCGTGATCGTCCCCTTTACACCGACTGCTCCTCGCTCAGGACCAGGTCGGCTTTTGGTACGACGCCGTTCTGTCAGCATCTTTAAACCCGGACCTGCAGCGAATATCGGGGCGGTGGTGCTGGAAGAGGGAAAGACCAACAAACCACTGCCATGGTTCAGAAGAGATGAGCCAAAATGGAAAGCTCTGGAATCTCTGGTCCATCGAAACCATCAGAAACAAAAGAACTAGATCCTGGATCCAAAACCGAGCTTCCAGGATAGCCAGGCGTTTCCCTAGAGAGCCCAGGGTGGAGGATCTGCTCTTCCTGGAAAGGTGAGGTGGTTCAGGTCTTATTAGGATGCCTACTGGTTGCCTGCTAGCGGTTTTCCAGGGACTGGGGGGAGAGCCTAGAACTCTCCAGTCTGGGAATAGTTTGGGATGCGCTAGGAGAAGTTGGAATCTTCCGCTTTTAAGACAAAAGTCAGTTTTTTGCTCCTAAATCTGTTACTTCAGAGCAAACAGACGGCCTGCGACACCTTAAAGACCAAGTTCACGATTTTTTCCATCCGTGCAGCGCTCTCTAGTAAAAATGAATGACGTGAATAACAAATGTTTCTTTGTAGTTTTAGCTATTTTGATTTATTCTCAATGGTCCGTGCAGAGCCAAAAGCTTGTCGATGGGCGTCTCTACATTAGAAGTATTCAGCTAACAGACGAACCCCAGGCAAAAACATTACAGCCCACGTTTAAGGACCAGGATGTTCCACTAGACCCAACAACTCTAAAGAACCCAGCAGAAACGGAGTAGAGGGCAGCAGCAACGAGCCACAGCAGCTACCCGCTAGCTCTGCTGGCTGCACGCACAGCTGGAGTCCAAAAGCCCGTCGGACACAAATGTGCAACATCCAGCAGCGGGGAGGAGCCGGGCAGGTAGGAAAGTGTGCAGATGAGTCAGGTCGAGCAGTGAGCACAGCTCAGAGCTCAGCGTGAGCTCCCTCAGAAACATGTTCGCTTGCACGTATCACACACGCATTCACACTCGGGCTGCAGTTCAGGCTGGCTGCGCTGATCCCCCTGCTGCTGCTTCCTTCTGTTTCTGCTCTGAAGCGCACATCCTCTCCCTTAACCCTGCAATCCACACACACACGCACACACACACACACACACACACACACACACACACACACACGCACACTCGGGTGGCTGAGCTGCCGCACGGTTCCTCTCATCGGCAGGATGTTTGAGGGGTGTGTAACGGTCCCACGGGGAACCTAATCCTGTTGACAAGCAGGGTGAGGAGCATCAGTTCCCCCTGCCTTAGGAAGAGCGGTGACCGAGGTCAGCTGGCAACACTTACACACACACGCGCACACACACACACCAACAGCTTTTATACTTTCATCAGGTGAAGTTATTTACAAAGATATTTGAACACACACGTGTGTTTTAAAGGTTTGGTTTGAGCACCGGTGTTAAGCCTGATTTTGACAGACGCAGAAGTAAACTGACAGGAATTTACCCAGAATCAGTCAGCTCAATAGATCAAATCCCTTTTAGATTAAGATTAATTTATGAGTAAAACGATATTTTGTGCTTTCTTTTTGAGCTGAGAGCACAAACAGATGAGTTGTTGCACCCTCGTGGTCTGGAGGGTGCACAGCTGGATCCATGAACGAGGTCATTTGCTACAACTGTCATAAAACTAATAAGAATCTCAGCATATTTTACTATTTCCTCAAACTTAAAGAGCAAGTCACCCCCTACCAGATTCTTACTCCACTCCCACTTCCTGTTTGAAAAATGCAACAAATCTGTTGCCTAGCAGACCGAGAGGGCGGAGCCACTAACAAATACACACACACACAGGCTCACAACGACATTGTGACATCATATGGTACCAGCTAACAATCTGGGGTACCTCTTAGCCAATAGCGATGGCAGATTTAAATTCAAATGCAGAGTTTTTACCTGACAACGGCTCATCAGTGACGGTTTTAGGCAGAAATTTTAAATTCTAACTAAAAAATACTAACGTGCAAAACTGTTGACTACACGTGTCTGCAGCACGATTAGACACACATTTATATAGTTTATCAGAAAAAATAGATGATTTGGGGGTGACTTGCTCTTTAACCGAACTGTACAAGGAGTTCATTATAGCCCCCTAGTGGTTTGGAGGGTGAATGAATAAAAGGAGCATAATCCCTCAGCTGACTGGGAAAATCCTTAGAATTAAAGCATGGAAGCGTAGTAAAGTCGACTGGACGCTTGAATCTGCTCTGAATAAATAACACAATACACAGAACCCATGTTTCAGGCCCGAACGTCTCTGTTGCCATACCAAAGACGATTAGTGGCTTCACCTCACGGCTCGGGAGGGATCCCGCCTGTAACTGATGCTGTTATGGACGGTGCGAGGCGGATTAGTCACTCGCAGTAAGACGACAGTTTCTCACTGAATTCTCTGGAACACTTTAAGCTGCTCGGTAACAGCGAGGTGAACGGACGCCCAGAAGCCCCCGTGCCAGGAGCGCCGTATCGCCCGTGACTCATTTAAACTTCACAACCAGCAGCTCCACCCGCGTGAGGCGCCGCTCCTGCAGACTCAATACAGCACACTTCATCATCGATATTACCGAGCTGCAGGGCGGCAGCTGAAAATGTAGCCATGTGTGCTCGTCTCGATGTGCGTGCGAGTGTTAATGCATCCATGGTTGCCATGGAGACGGAGCAGGACATGCGTTGCAAGGAAACGATCAGATAAATGTCACAGTTGCTTAATGAAGCTGCAGCAGTGCCCCAACGCTCAGCTAGCTCTGAGCTAACGAGCTCCTGCACACTGCCGCCCACTAATGAGGACACACACACACACACACACACACACACACACACACACACACACACACACACACACACACACACACACACACACACACACACACTGGAGTCCATCTCATCCTGCTGGAGCCTTACACTCCCAGCAAAATGCTACAGCCTGTTTTCTAAGCTTAAAGCTGTGATTCCAGCTGTTTTCGCTTCACATAATGATTTCTTTATAATTCCATCCCACCTGAGCTTCAATTTGAAATAAAAAGGTTTAACGTTTACCCGGGTGTTTCCTCTGAAGTTGATTTTAACGCCTCAGGCTTCACAAAACACAGCATTTACTCTCTGCTGACTCAGTGGAGCAGCTGTCCAAGTGAAGGTTCACACCTGTAGAAAAGGGCTCTGTGAGCCGATAATTACCTGTTGACTGTCTGCGTGAGCTCACCTTTCATTCTGAGGAACTAGCTCACACAGACCCAGACGGGTTACTTTAGTTTAAAATCACTCGGGCGTGAAAAGTTTCAGATAAGCACCATGTTTGTTTTCACAGAACATTACTATGCACGTGTTAACAATGGTCCAGTTTAACATATGTTCATAGATAGATGCGTTTGTGAATTAAATGCTACAGTGGCTTGCCATAGCTCTGCAGCGGACTCAAAGCAGCACCCTGACTGCAGCAGTTCTGCTCCGTAGCGCTGCAGACAGCTAATGAACAGGTTGATGGGGACTTTCCTTCCACTTATAGAGTTTAGATGTTCTTAGTTTCACGACCACCGTGTTTTTTTCATCACCCCACTTGATCGTGAGCCTGCTACTGGCTAGCATTAGCTAATCTGCCCGTAGTTGCTCTTTAGATCCCACACTTTGGACCGTCTCTGCCTCCGTGTCTTTGCTGGTTTCTCTGTTTTCCTCCACAGCACCTAGATTAGCACATAGTGTGCCAGTAAAAAGCAACTTGCCTTTGTTCAATAAAGTTCTGGGGAACAAAATAACTTGAAAAGATGTCACATGAGCAGGTATTTTAGTACAGCCAGAAAACTTTTAACTCCAGAGTTTTGGCTAGCAGCTATGAGCGTACCTGAACTACGCATGGACAAGACGTCAAAAACTCTAAACACAAAATACTTCAATAAACGCGACACACTTCTTTCCTGCAAATACTATTTCACAGGTGTTGCTAATTCATGATCCTTCAAGGGACGTGCTCAAAGAGGAGTTCAACATTATGAATACAATATAGTGTTTTATTTTACAAATACCATTATAAACACAAACTTACGTCATAAGAAACATTATTTTAATAACGACACTGGTAAATTCTTTCCAACAGTATAGATGTGTAGTGTATTATGTCCGAGTGGGTTTGCCGTACTTTGAAGAAGAAGAAGAAGAAGAAGAAGAAGAAAGTATAATTTCTATATAAAAATCACGAGGTGCTTCACAAAAGCAAAAAATGTAAAAATATAAAAAACATTTAGAAAAGTTTAAAAATATATTTTAAATGAGCAAAAATAGACAATTGTGATTAAAAGAATGTTAATAAAGAGAGTGAACAGGAAAGAGGGAAATCAGTGGATCCTGAGGAAGGTGGAATAGGTGGGGAGAGCAGAATAAAGAGAGAGAGGTGAAGAAGGTCATACAAAAGCCAGCTTGAACAAGTGAGTCTTCAGCTGCTTTTTAAAGGAGACCACTGAGTCCACTGATCTCAGGCTCAGGGGGAGAGAGGTCCAGAGTCTGGGGAACACAGCAGCAGATGATCTGTCACCTTTGACCTTTAGCCTGGTGCTGCACAACCAGTAGGCTTTGATCACTGGACCTCAGGGACCTGCTGGGGGTGTAGGGACTAAGAAGATCACCAATGTAAGATGGTGCTTGTCCATGTAAGGCCCTATAGACCAGAACCAGGATCTTGAAATGAACCCTGAAGTTGACTGGCAGCCAGTGAAGCTGGAGGAGAAGCGGGGTGACGTCATCGGCAGTCAGGACCCCGAGCCGATCTTGCACCCGAGCAGATCCTGTACCGACAGCGGCGCTCAGGAACTATTTGGTGCTTTATGCTGGAAAATATTATCAGGAATTCATTTCGACACCATCACAGAAAACAGCAGTAGATGTTCGAGTCGTTGGGACAGTAGTGTTTAGCCTCGCTACGGCTAGCTGTTAGCTTGTCTGAACAGATATTTCTTTCTTCATACTGAGGTTGTTTGAAGAGCACCAGATAAAACATCAACCTTTTCATACAGCTCCACTTCTACAGATCTGAATTATAACTCTGAAGTAAACTTTAACAACAAAAACACGATAAAAACAAACGCCGGGGTTAATTATTACAGACTGAACATCATCGTTACTAAACAGAAGATCTTAAACAGCTTCGCCTGGTTGATAAAACAATCATTTATGTTGTTGAATCTTTATTTATGCTTAATCATTCTTATGAAAGAGTCGTTTTGATTGGTTTTCACTCAAACGACGACGGCGTCCTCTTTAACGCGTCTGCCTCTGGCTGGAAGTGCTTTTCAGTGGTTTACATTGAACAAACTAATAACCTCGTGAATAAATAGCCTGTAAATGGATCGCAGCAGACATTATTTAAGTAGAACCAATTTACAGAAGAAGCCATCTCAGGCTGCTGAAGCTCCAACACAAACACACGACAGGAGCATTAAAAACTGGTGTTTGTGTCGCTCGTCTGCTGTAGCGGAAGGGTTTATTTCCTCAGACATCACGTCACTGATGAATGAGCCTCTTATCAAAGCCGCTTCATGTCTTATCGGTGCGTTCGCGTCCCGTTAGCATCCCGCGTGCATGTAGAGTTTGTTATTCACGCCGCCAAAATGGACCCTGAGCTGTCGGAGGCATCGCTCCCAGGAGCTTTAGGAAGATACAAACACACGCTAACGTACGGCGGTGGTTGCTGCTCGCGCTCAACAACAGCAGCGATCCAACAGACCTCCTGATCCAACGGTCTGCTACACACAGTCTACCTGATACTTAAATAAACTAAACATGGCCGCCCTGAGGACAAAAGGGGCAGCAGTAGCTCAGGAGGTAGAGCGGGTTGCCTCGTGATCATGGGTTCGATTCCAGCTCCCACCAGAGGTATTCTGCTGATGTGTCCTTGGGCGAGACACTTCACCCAACTTGCCTGTGTTGGTGGTGGTCAGAGGGGCCGACGGCAGCCT